>NC_059351.1:3320000-3377500 GCF_019703515.2 Myxocyprinus asiaticus | reverse complement strand
TCTCTCTCCTGCCCCGCTTTGTGTCGAATACACACAGGAAACATGCACAGCCAACAAAAGCTTCCTCAAATTGAAAGCAGGGCTATGTAATTAACATGTAATAAGCATGTAACAACTGTGTAATGACTACCTGAGGGTGTGTAGGTTATTAAAAGCGTGGATACCTTGTTTAAACTACGTGCCGCAGTGTCTTTTCCGCCTGGGGTGAGATTGCGCAGCTGTACGTCCAGTAACTCCACCAGCTGTGCCATGACTTTGACTGTAGAGGGAACATCTCCGGGTCGCAACTCTCCCTTTGTCTGTTCAGCCAACTCCAGCGCTACTATGGCAGCAGTCTCGCCCGATCTCAACTACAGAGAGAGAGAGAGAGAGATATGTGAGCATATTGATTTTATTCCCTCTGTCCCTTGATGGCCGAATAAGTGGATGAACAAATGGCTTCATAGATTTGTGATTCTTCCTATTCTCTATCTGCTCTCTTTAGTACCTAGGAACCCATTTTACATTACCGTTCATGAGCTTTAGTCATCATCACACTTTTTACACACAGATGCACTCTCACTGCACACACACACACACATACACACAAACAAACAAACACTCACACACACACGCACACAAAAGCACACGTGCCACCTTGATTGAAGCTGCTGTTGCACAATACCTTTGGCTTCACTGTCGTCTGTTTGCAGTGTTGTCACAAAGTGCAATAAATTGAGGCTGATTTTCACAGTTGAATTTTGGCTCATTTCGCTGTACACTAAATTTCCTTTAAGCTGTTTTGCTACAGGCTGCTTTTTATGATTAGCTTTCAAGCCTTGTGTTCAAAAGCTTCAGGCCAAATTATGCTTTAAGAGTATCTGCTATAGGCATATCTTTCTCTACTGAATTATTTATTTTTTATAGGTTGAGCGTCATTAGCATATTTCCCATGTTGCAGTCTTTGTACTCACTCTCTGGGTGATGTGATTGGTCCACGGTGAGGTGCAGTTGCTCAGATCGGGTCCCTTTGGATCCCAGTAGCCAAGCAAACAGTTAAACGTGGCTACACCTGAAAAACAATGCAAAACATGGAATGAACACAACATAAAACACACACACAGACACAATCAGACTCTTGCACACACCTGGATACACAAGCAGGCGAAGAGATTTACAAGTGATTTACTATATGTCAATCAACTGCTGGCAGGTGCCCACATAATGAGGTGGCACTGACATACCACCTGAGCTAACCACAGTAACAGGAATGAAAAGTTTCTGGAACTTTGAAAAAAGACACTATCCTCAACAAAAAATTATAATTCACTAGTCATTTAATTACCTTTATGTTGTCATATGTCGTCTCAAACTTGACTTTCTTTCTTATGCTGAACACAAGCAAAGATATATTGATGGAGATATGAAGTGTTTTTGTCCATGCAATGCAAGTCAATGGGGTCCAACACTTGCAAGCTCCAGAGAAGATGCAAAAGCAGCATAAAGGTAATCCATAAAACTCGAGTGGTTTAATCCAAGCCTTCTGAAGCAATATGATCGGTTTTGGGTGAGAAACAGACCTAACTGTAACTGCATTTTCACTATAAATCTTGACATCTACATGCACAGAGTGCGTGTACAGTGCATGAACATGGGAAGAATGCGTGTACAGCTTTCTGCGCATGCGTTAAGCACGAGGAAGTGTAATTGAGCTCCAAATCATGATCGTGCAAAGAAGACCACAGATGACAAGATTTATAGTTAAAAAGAAGTTACAGTTGGTCTGTTTCTCACATAAAACCGATTGTATCACTTCAGAAGACTTGGATTAAACCACTTGAGTCGTATTGATTACCTTTATTCTGCTTTTATGTCTTTTTTGGAGCTTGCAAGTGTTGGACCCCATTGACATGCAATGCATGGACAAAAGCATTTCATATGTTCATCAAAATACCTTCATTCGTGTTCTGCAGACAATAGAAACTCATATGAGTTTGAGATGTCATAAGGGTGATTAAATGAAGAGAGAATTATAATTTTTGGTTTAACTATTGCTTAAGGCACACTTATATACACGATCAGCCACAACATTAAATACATTAAATGCCTAATATTGTGTAGGTCCCCCTCGTGCCGCCAAAAGAATGCCAACCCACATCTCGGTATAGCATTCAGAGATTATATTCTTCTCACCACAATTGTACAGAGTGGTTATCTGAGTTACCATAGAGTTTATCAGTTTGAACCAGTCTGACCATTCTCTGTTGACCTCTCTCATCAACAAGGCATTTCCATCCACAGAACTGCCACTCACTGGATGTTTTTTGTTTTTGGCAACATTCAGAGTAAATTCTAGAGACTGTTGAGTGTGAAAATCCCAGGAGATCAGCAGTTACAGAAATACTCAAACCAGCCCATCTGGCACCAACAATCATGCCACGCTCCAAATCACTGATATACATTTTTTTCCCAATTCTGATGGTTGATGTGAACATTAACTGAAGCTCCTGACCTGCATCTGCATGATTTTATGCACTGAACTGCTGCCACACGATTTGCTGATTAGATAATCGCATGGATGATTTTTGGTGCCAGACATTGCTCAGTTTTAGTTAAAATTATCTGGAGGGCAGTGTTTTGGAATCAGGGGGCATGGCTTATCCAACGGCTCAGTCACGTGAAAGCTTCAGAACGCTAAAGACGCTTACAGCACCTTTAAGTGCACAAATACTTTTAGTAGCTGTATTTAGGCTAAGTAATAAATGACTATTTAACTATTTCTTCTGTGGTTATTCTTTTTGTTAAACATGGTGATAAAGAATTACTAATCATGATTTCAACTTTAAACACACTGATCATTCATTACAGGCATGAATTACGACTTAATTCTTTGATTTATTTTATCAGAAGCCTTGCTGCGATGTTGAAGTGTGCCAGATCTCTAAAAGCCCAAATGAAAGGCACACACACATCCAGCTAAGCCTAAGCGGTGATATACTCACTAGACATTAAACAAAGTAAACCTCCACACACACACACACACACATTGCCACTAATAAATGATTAATCACTCGCTCACTAACCTATGGTGCCAGGTGGGCATGGTTGCTTAGCAACCTGTCCCTGGTGCGTCCGTGGCCAGGAGATTTCGGCAGTGAGACGTGGGGAGCAATAGTCAACAGTGACTGGAGTCTGCAGGGACGGAGGTGACCGTGTCAGGGCTTCTGGGAGGATGTTGTTATGGCGGCGGGGCGGAGCCATGGTGGTCGTCGTGGTAGTAGTAAGAGAAGGGCGGAGCGTGCCCGTATATGGACGAGGAGGAGTTGTTGAGCTTCGTACCGGAGGAAGCGCATCAGGCAGCAGGACTGAAGAAGGAGGATCTGAGAGACGGAATTAAAATAAATGTTAAAAAATAGAAAGAAATTCAGTGGGGTCCAAAAGTCTGAGACAAATATTTACAATGCTTATCTTTTGCATTTTTCAAATAAATTACAAATGTTTTAGAACAAAATATATTATCAGCAGGACAATTTGAGAGAAAACTTGTATTTAACATGAATTAAAAAATGTCTTAGTGTTTGATATGTGCCACTAGAGCTCACATGGATTCCACAATTGTGTGCAAAAAACTGATGATCCATGTTATCCCAGAATGATTTGGGAATGTTTCAAAGAGCATCTTGTGTGCTTCAATGGAAGCAAGGAAATCTGACCTTCTGTACAAAGTATTTTGTCACAAATTTGCAGAATCTTAAATATTCCTTATGCATTTAATCTCATAACGTTTATTTGTTTCAACTCTCTGATAATTTCCAGGTTTATATTTTGAATCCCAGATTTTCAGTGTGGTCTTAGACTTTTGAACCCCACTGTATATTAAACTCCTCTGATATTTATTAGAAAACAATACGTGGTTATATTGTTTAAAAAAAATAAAAAAAAATAAAACAATTTCTTGCTTGGAGAAATAGAAAAAGAGGGGAAGTGAGTCCTGTATAAATGTTGCAGAGTTGTAGACTGTATTCTCAGGTGGGTTTAAACAGACATTTGTCTAACAAGTATTGATAAAAAGTAAAGATATCTTCTATCTCTGTCTCTCTCTCTCTCTCCACCTCTGCTCTTTCAGGGATGACTGGATGAGTCAGGTGTCTGTAGAGTGCGTGTGTGTGTTTGTGTGTCTTTGTGCCCTTTGCATCAATTGGAATTGTATGTTTTGACAGGCCCGATCCCTGAGTGCAAGGACTTCAGAGAGGCAAAGATAGATGATGTTTAAACGTCATAACTCCCCACTGGCTTTCTCTGTTCCTGTCTCGCTCTCCCTCTTAGAAACAACACACACACCTGAGGGCCTGAATAGGGCATTTAGCAGCATATAGCTTTGTTTATTGGTACAAAGTGAGAAAATAATGGCGTCGGAAGCTCAGGATATCACATGACAGGCAGTAAACATCCCTTAAAGTCAAAGCTAGACTAAACAATGCCGTAAGAGTTCTGTCTACAATTCATGTGCCTGTGGATAGACACATACTAGCACACACTGAAAGAACTGGAGAGCAAAAACTAAAGGCATAGCTTTTCTCTGCTTTGCCGTGTTTACTGTATCTGGAGCAAAGAGATGCTCTTGTTGCTGCAGCGACTGCTGGAAATTGGAGCTTAAGATAAGCGTGATGAGGAGAGGAGGAAGACACTAGAGAGATGCTACTCGAACAGCAACCATTGCCTCTCAGAATGACATAAGCAAAGGTTTTTTCCCCCCAAATTTTTTTGCCATTTCATGTTTATTCTTGTTAATTTGTATTTTCTGTGAATTTGCCATGCTGATTAACTGTAATAAAAGGTGTATATTAAAATAATTTAGGAACGGTATCCCACAAGGCTCCGTTCTAGGACCATTGGAAATGATTTTTTTTTAACAGGAATAGTTCAAACAGTAATGAAAATCCTGTCATTATTTTCTCACCCTTGTGTCGTTCCAAACATCAAACAGCAAAAAATCTTGTCTGGTTTTCTAGTAAAAATAACTAATCATTCTTAAAACAAGATAACAAGATTTACTTGAAAAGCAAAAGTAAAATATTTTTTGTTGTTGTTGTTTTCAGAGAAATCTAACAAAGTTTTTTGTAATGCTTATGCTTAAATCAAGCAACAACTATTGCCAGTGGGGTAAGAAAAAAATTTGATTCAAAGAGTAAACAAGTTTATTTATTTTTTTCCCCCATTGGCAAATAGTTTTTTGTTCTTGTTTTAAGCATAAACACCACACACATTTTTTACTTGTTTTAAGCATATTTTTTTTTCTTGTTTTAAGCATAAACCCCACAAAAATTTTGTCTTGTTTTCCAGTAAAAATATCTAAACGTTCTTAAAATAAGTTTATTTACAATACTTGAAAAGCAAAATGACATTAGATATTTTGTCTTGTTTTCAAAGAAAATTATATAAAGTTTATCCTTAAAACAATGGGGGGGGGGGTGGAATGCCATTAGGGGTATGAAACAAAAAGAGAAAACAATATCCTGGCCGCACTTTTCCATATATTGAAAGTGAATGAGGAGTGGGCAGGTAGGTCAATCTCCAAAAATGACAGAAGAGAACTATAAAAGTACCATCAATTTAGATCATATAACTTGCTCACCATACGATAGCTTTGTGTGATGAACAGACTGAAAGTCTTTATTCACTGATAATGTTCCCCTCCACAACAGCTTTCAAATCAAATATGATGACACTGACATCGAACCTGCCGCAACATGACTAAAGGCACCAGATTTGATTTGAAAGCTACAGGAAGGCAAGATTTACAGCAAATAAATTTCAGTCCACTCCTCAAAGCTATCATACAGCTTCAGACGTCCGTAAGTCGTTTGGACTACTGTTAGTCATAAATTCGTAGGTTGGAACAACATGAGAGTAACAGAATTTTCATTTTAACTGCGAATATACCTTTAGCATATGATCAAAAATGTAACCAAGGAGCATAAATTACACCAGAAAATGTGCGCTAAAAACACTGTGCAATCATGAGGCAGCGTAAGCCCTCGTTAGCCATTCAGAGTGAAAGATACTTCCTCTTTCTTAGACTATATCCCACCAGACAGCTCTGGCTTATTATAGAGATGCACTGATCCAAATATCCCCTCACATCTCTTCTCATCACTTTTCCTGCCCTCTTTTCTCTCTCTCTCTCTCTCTCTCTCTCTCTCTTTCTCTTCCTCCCACCCCTCTGTGCGGCAAATCTGACTGTGATTTTAAAGGGCCGCTGAGTGAAATAAAAGCACTTCCTGTTTCTATTTCTGTAACTGTCTCTGTGAGGAGCTACTGAGGCAAGACTCTACAGTTCTACAGTGACTAATCACTCTCTCACACACACACACACACACACACACACCCACACCCACACACAGACAGGCAGGCAAGGCACCCTCCCTTTCTTTTTTCACAGAAGCCATTAAATGACAAACCAGTCCTTTCATCCATCTTCCAAATCTCTCTATCTCTTTCTCTGCGATGACCGCCTGTCTGCTGTGGCCCTCCATGTCGCTAGATTGTCATCTCCGTGATAAAGCCCACTCAGACACAATAGGGGTGCAGATAGAGGGCAACATGTGTGTTTTTCAACGGAAAGGGCACTTTGATTGGCGGATGATCAAAGGAAGTCTTTTTATTCTCCGCATCAGTGGAAAGATGGCTGACTCACTCCTTCAGGTTAAAGGTCATTTCTCCTCTATTACTCAACACGCTTTTCAAGGCTGAGTGACTATAAAGTGGGCTTCCAGCATGGTCTGTTTAGCCAACCTCTCCCTGTAGACTAACATGAAAGAGAAGGAAATATATTCTGACTTCTATATCAGACGACTGACCTGTCAGAAAATCACTGTAGAAAATCGGGTCATTTGATGTTTGGTCATACATTCAGGTGTGACGGGAACAGCAAATCTTTAGAGCTGCTGAACGCACACAGCCCTGTTAAACATGCCTCAGCCACACAGAGACAGGAAACAATGTTACCTTGCTAATCAGGACCAATCAGATGACAGCGTCATGGCAACAACACAAGGAATCAGGGACTAGTGCAAGCTTGGTCTGCAGTTTGAGTTAACGATGAGTTTTAAAAGCTGCTAAAAAAATATTCACACAACTACTTGAACATGTATTGATGGAAGGTGGAGAGTAAAAATAAATCTGCATATAAAAGAGAGATACAGTGGTGTCCAAAAGTCTGAGACCACACTGATAATCTGGGATTCTATTGGCTCTATTTTCGTGAGCTCGGAAGTGCTACGTTCAAAGACCATGCACAACATTTTATCCAATTTTCGTGGCAGCGCAAAGCACAAGTGGGCATGGGTGAGAGTTTTTGCGCTACTGTGGGTGTATGCACGTAAACTATGGGTGTACTGTATGTTAATGAAGTAGCGCAAAGCACAATTTGCTATTTTCCTGAGAAATAGGTCATTGTTCTAAGACGTTTGAAAACCACATCTTAACTTAGCGCAAAGTCCAAACTCAGTTTCTGCATTTGCAGTTTAGAGATTCCACCTAAAGTTCATGTCCAAACTCTGAAAATATAGTGGGCCACCAAATTATGTCCCTGACAATCAGAGCTGTAGACGTGTGTTAAACTATCTATAGGTCATGGTTTATTTTTCAATTATTATTATTATGTTTAAGTCTAAAGGTATTTTTCCACCTGTTGTCGTAGAGTGATTTTTAAGTCACTGTAAAATGGGCCGGTGGAAAAAGTTGGAGAGAGTAAAAAGTTTGAAATTGGTTGGCTATGATTTTTTTGACCACTTTGTTATTTTGATTGAAGTGTAGTTTCAATTTAGAAATATTTTCGGTTTAATTTTTTCATGTTTAAGTAAATGAATTCAATTCATCAATATCGACCAGTAGAATTGAAGTGCGTGCCAATACAATCACCGTTAATACCAGCCATGATTTGTGTGCCAGTAGATGAAAATGATTAATAATACTAACATTCTCTGTAATTTAACAGAGAGTACATCCAAATTCAGAAGAGAATCACATTTTCCATGCGTATAAAAGGAGTGTGTTATTGTCATAGAAATATGCCTGACAATCATCAAATACGCAGTTATTACACAAAATTTTCAACTTTTCTAATTTATGGCATACAGCCCATTTACACTTCCAACTACTTACGAATGTTCTGTCTTTGTTTATATCGCTGGTGTTTGACGAAATGGACTATATAATAGGACGCAGATGGTACAATAACCGGTGAAAACCTCGGAATTAAATTGCACTTAATCCAGCCTATTTGTGCGTTGCGTGGGTGATTTCGCCAAACCCAATTGCGCCTAGACTTAGCGCATGCTTGCATGAAAATACCAACACTTCATGGCCACGCCCACTGACTTTGTGCTTAGGACTTACAGCATTGCACTGTGCTTAACAGTAGTGCTCCTAAATCTATTTTAACCTGGAAATAGACAAAGTTTAAAGATTTTTAAATTTTTTAAATGAAGAAATGTTATGATGAAGGCTGTAATGACCAATGAAACTGAGGGGGACACATATTCCCTATATTCAAATCACCCCCCAATCTTAAACATTTGGTTACATCTTTGGTTATGATGTAAAGTTAATTAGAAATATTGGTAACACTGAACAATAATGTTGTATTTGTTAACATTAGTTGCTTACCTTAACGTAACTTAAATGGTTAACATTAAATACCTACAAATTACAATACTTACAAAGCAACACTTATTAACCTTGGTTCATGTTAATTTCAACATATACTCATACATTTTTTAAATTAAACGTTAATGCATTATTAATTAACATGAACTAGCATAAACCAACAATTGTTTTTACTTAATTAACATTAATTAAGATTAACAAATGCCTTAAAAAATTATTGTTCATTGATGGTTCACGATGTCTAATGCATGCAAAGTTAACAAATAAAACCTTTTTCTAAAATGTGACCGAAATATTTAAGTGCACTATTTCTTGATCACTAATCAAATAAGTTACTTTGTGACATTGACCATGTTAACTTGGAACAAAATGTCAAATTTCCTGTTTCTATTGAAGCATAAACGATGACTTTTCCATGACCTGATTTCTGGATATAGATTTTTCAAATAAATTTGATTCAAACTGATTTGCTAATGAATAATTTAGACCAATTTGTGAAAAGTTTTAACAACACCCTAATTCCAAAAAAGTTGGGACAGTAAGAAAAATGCTAAATAAAACAAAAAGGAGTGATCTGTAAATTATATTCACTCTTTGCTATATTGAAAGCACTACAACTACACATTATATTATGTTTTTCCTTGTGAATTTCATTGTTTTTTTGTTTTTTATGTACAGTAATTTCAAATCAGATGATTGCAACACACTCCAAAAAAGTTAAGACAGGGGCAATTTAAGACTAATAACAAACTGATGAGTTGAAATAACAAGGCGATGTGAAACAGGAGATGTTAAACAGGTGATGCAATCGTGTCATAGTATAAAAGGAGCCTCCAAAAACACCCTAGTCCTTCAAGAGCAAGGATCATTTGAGACTTGTCAATTTGCCAACAGATGCTTCAGCAAATAATCCAGTACTTTGAAAACAATGTTCCCCAAAGACAAATTGGAAGGATTTGGGGCACTTCACCCTCTACAGTGCGCAATATATTTAAAAGATTCAAGGAATCTGGTCAAATCTCGGTGTGTAAAGGGCAAGACGAAAACCACTTCTGAATGCGCATGATCTCTGATCCCTCAGACCTCACTGTCTTAAAAAACATCATTCATCTGTAATGGATATCATGAACATGGGCTTGGGATTACTTTAGTAAAACTTTGTTAGTCAACACCATTCTCCGCTGCATCCACAGATGCAAGTTAAGACTTTACTATGTAAAGGAGAAGCCATACATCAACACTGTCCAGAAGCGCTGCCGACTTCTCTGGTCTCGGTCTCATCTTAGATGGAAAGTAGAACAGTGGAACTGTGTTTTTTGGTCTAAAGAGTCCACACTTCAAATAGTTTTTGAAAAACACATTCGTCGTGTTCTCCGGGCCAAAGAGGAAATGGATCATCCAAGCTGTTATCAGCATCAGGTCCAAAAGCCAGTGTCTGTATGGGCCAGAGGTGTGTCAGTGCCCATGGCATGGGTAACTCGCACATCTATGAGGGCACCATGAATGCAGACAGATATGTAAAAAATTTGGAGCAACATATACTGCCATCCAGCATCGTCTTTTCCAGGGATGTCCCGGAATTTTCAGCAGGAAAACTTTAAACCACATACTGGCTGAATAAGCAGAGAGTGTGGATGCTAGATTAGCCTGCCTGCAGTCCTGACCATCTCCCACTGAGAATGTGTGATGCATTACTAAGCGCACAATACAGCAAAGAAGACCCCGTACAATTGTGCAGCTGAAGATCTGAATAATGGATGAATGGGGGAAAATTCAACAAACTTGTGTCTTCAGTGCCCAACTGCTTAATAAGTGTTATTAGAAGAAATGGCCTGGAAAACACACTTTCTAAATTCCCTGATATTTCCAGGTTTTCCATGATGGTGAGAACCCTATTTAAATAAAAAAGAGACAAAAAGTGTACAAAACACAGCTGGATTGAGGCTGAGAGAGAAGAATGGAGAGTGAAGCTTAGTCTCCTCTGTTATTCCTCCTGTTATCAGCAGTATGGTAACAGCAGTGTAAGTTAAGTTACCACTGTAATCCGCACTCTTATCCTCTCAGATCTAAATGGTGAGATTGCTCTTGGTCAGAAGTCTGCATAAACGTGTTTGTGAGTTTGTGTGTGTGTGCATACACGTGTGTAAGTGTACGTGAGTCCTACTGTGTATGTGCTAGTATAAGTGCGTTACTGAGAGAACGTTTTTGAGCTCTGGACTGTATACACACAAGTGTAAGTGTGAACATCACTCCATTACTGATTGATCTGTGTGTTAAACTCCCTGCTGGCAGATCCAGGTGCATCCTTGTTCCTGTGGATCGGTTTAAATACAGTTTTCCCCCTGTGCTGGCTTGTAATTGCCAGTGGAGAGAGTTTTAACCATATGTAAGACATTCTCTCATTTAATAAAAGCAGAGAACAGAAGTCTCCACTCCACTAAAGGAGCACAGAGGCTATTCCACTTAAGTTATCCGCTGTGCCAATCCCAACATATTACATTAACATCAGACTTTGAAGAGAACCTGCAGGAAGAGAGGAGAACTCTGGGTGCGTGAAAGGGTGAGAGTTAGTCTGTTAAGAGTTTGCTTTAAAGAAAAGCAGATTAAACTTCTATCAACTCTCGCAGTAAGACTTCAAGATGTGTTTAAGTGGGAGAAAGTTAGTGCTACATGTTAAACATATGTGTGTGTGTGTTTGTGTGTGTGTGTGTGTGTGTGTGTGTGCATTTTTTGCGTTTCCATTGTGCGCACATGCTCAGCAGAGCTGAACTAATTTATTTTCAATCAGTCTTTTGAGCGAACTGTTCTAATATGCCTAGAGTGTGGTTGTGATTTTATGGATGGACTTTCGTTTGTGTATATGTGAGGAGGAAAAATGAAAGAGATAAAGATAAAGAGTGAGAATGAGATGCCTATAAGGGAAAAAAAGAAAGCTGAGAAGAAAAGCAATACATACAGAGGTTGAGAGAGGGAAAGAAAGCCAGCCAGTTTAATCCCTTTCAATCTATTCATCTTCTCTCTTTACTGTTGCTGTAGGTCTGAATCCTTAAATGTCCTCCCAGCTGACCTGAACGGCACAGCACTCTCAAGCACTTAAAGTCTTCCATGAGAACTACACTCAGCCCAGATTTTGGTCAGGGACATGCAGTACACACACACACAAAACCTCTTAAAATACTAATGCTTAGGCCTGTCAATCAATTTGTAGTTACAAAATGTTATTCTGTGTAGACATGTTTAGTGTGTCAACCCTCAGGAGTACTGATTACACATGGGAACTCTTTAATTTTTCTTTATTTACCAAACAGGTAAATCATATAAAAAATGTTTACAATTTTATTTATCAAAATAATATAGTAAATAATAAATAACTATACTTTTAATATAATATTTTGTAATAATACAATATCATTTGGTATAATTAAATTATAATATAATTAAAAAACAATACTGAAAAAATATAAATAATTATTATTTCAATATAATATAACATATAATATAATATAATAAAAATCTACTTTCTGCTATCCTGTAAGCCTTCACTATGGGTAGATTTTTACGAGTCATATAAACTGCCACTAAATATGTGGTGTTCGACAGATCCCAGTCCGTATATTTACCACGGTAACCAAAGATTCTGTCAAAATACCATAGTTATTTACCATAATAAACACCTTATTTCTTGATTAGTTACCATACAGGTTTGTATCGAAGCCTGTTTCCGCCACGTCAAATAAAAAATACAAATCCAGCACACAAGTAATTATTTTGAGATACTATCTCATTATTTAGGAGAAAATATTTTTAACATTTTAAGTAGTATATCCAGAACAATCAAGCACAGCATGCACAGGTGGCCATTGCTCTGGCCACAGCAGCAATCCCATGCATCGGAAGGGAAAAGGTATATTACCCCCTAACTGGAGTTAAATGTGCAATTTTGACTAAATAATCAATTTATAGTGTCACCTGTGGATAGACCTTAAAGGTGCAGTATGTAACAATTTTCATGTAATATTTGCCTTTTTTTTGCCAATGTGTGAACGGCTTGTAATGCAATTTAAAAAATGAGCCCTTCCCGGACTTCCTAGGTTGCCTATTAAAGCCTGTAGACTGATTTTCATGCAAAGGGAAGGGAGTGGGTCGGTTTTGCCGGGAAAATCCAAAGGATGTGACGTTTATGCGCGTTCCCGAGAGCCTTGCCTCACTGCTTCTGTTCCGCTATTCCGCTATATATACATACAACAAACAGTCTGCAACACTAGGTAACGTTATCTTAGAGATGAAATCCAGCAAATGGCCGGCACAACACCAACTCCTACACAAACTCAGAGTAAGCCAAAAATAAATAAATAAATAAATAAATAAACATTTATCTACTGAATCCCGTCTGGCTAAGAGGAAACGTTTTGGCTGATGCTTGCTTGCTCGCGTCCCTATGGAGTGTGTGCACGAGCGCGAGCATGAGCAACAGGCTGCAGTTCACTTAATGGCCACAGGTGTCATTAATAACAAGGGTTTCTGAATCTTAAAACCTGCACCTTTAATGATTGCATCCATTGTCACATTCATTCTCTGTTGTTAGGGATATATACATATATATATATATTAAAACGGCAACGACTCAAAGCTGGTGTTGTTATATTAATATTGTCTTTGATATGACCATTTGACGCAGTCTCATCTGCATTAGTTTGCGTAGCTAACACTCGTCGAACAGGATTTTTGATCTAAAGTATACTAATAAAACAATTTAAAACAGGCAGGGTCATTTTACAAGCACCTGCACATACACACATACACACACACACACATTTGTACCGGCAGTTGTCATGTCTCTGATTAAAGGCTGCTTACAACTCTGGAGGTCAGTTTTAAAAATGAAGCACAAACTTCAAGGTGACGTCCAAATATCCAGGACTGAAAAGTGTATTTAGTATTGGCTTGTTGTGTGAGTTGTTCTGTAATGAACTGTCAGGGAAGGTGAGAATCTATTTGCAATTTATTAAGCAAACTTTACACATTATGCTCGATATGGACCCTGTTTAGAGCAAAGACTTGCTCTGCTCTGCTCTAATGGGGATGTCAGTAGATGCTGAGTTAATAACTGTTAGTTTACACTGTAGATAATGATTCATTCTGCTGTATTTCAGCTGAGCTGGCAAGCTGACTAAAATGCAATACAATATACTGTATGTAAGCAGTGCCCAAACTCTAAATTTGAAGGAGGTAGAAAACAAAGTGAAAAACAACCTGACTAATGGACTGTGATTACCTATACAATCCCATTTTTCTCAGAAAACTCAAGTCCGGGGAAAACTCCTGAAGGTCTCTTGTGTAACTGACATGAACATTTGTATGAGAGAGTGAAAATGACAAGGCTCTATAACTCTGCCAGTTTAGTTCTTCCAAGGAGATTTGTCCCTGGCTTTCACAAACAAGTAGAAAAAAAGATATATTATCCATTTTCTTACATTTTGACTGTGTGGGAATAATCCAGTTTACTCCCCACAGAACTCATTTAAACGCCTGACTTTACAAATGCATATTGGTAAATAAATATAACCTTTAGTCAAACTTAATTATGGTGGGTGTGACTACTTCAATGACAATATGTGTCAACCAATCACAATAGTGATCATCTAAAAAGGATCACAAATACTTTTATAAACTATTCTAGGGTTATTGACAAATAAGGTTGTCCGAGGTTTTCAAAATTATGAATATTTTTAAAATCTGATTTAAAACACGTGTGTGTGTGTAATCTTTGAGTTCATGTTGTTTTTACAAATTATTTGAAAAATATTTATAGCATTTTGTACAAAAATGGATTTAATGACTTGTGGTGCAACCATCAAGTAAAAGGTATTAAAATTGTTCTTGACATATAATTAAAAAAAGCTTTCAATCATATGTTTCAAAGTGTATTTATTTATTTATTTTTTTAACAAATATCATGAATTTTTAAGTCAAGAATATCAAGAAGTTTTATATTTTTTCTGTTTCCTGTCTCCGGACGGTTGCACCACATTCAAGCTCCAGAAAAAATATCAAAATGACTTTAAACTCAGTAATTGAAAACATGTTCATCACAGAAGAGGTGCATTCAAGAGACTATTTTGTGTGAATTGATTTTGTAATGTATTTTTGTATAAATTATTAGATGTGGACAAAAAATGAGCGTCACGTCATTGACCCTCTAATAAAATATTTAATGTTACCTGGTTAAAGGGATAGTTCACCCAAAAATGAAAATTCTCTCATTATTTACTCACCCTCATGATATCCCAGGTGTGCATGACTTTCTTTCTTCAGCAGAACACATTTGAAGAAAAATAGTAAAATATCTCGGCTCAGTAGGTCCTTAAAATGCAAGTGAATGGAGATTTCTCTTTTGAAGCACAGACAGTCAACATAAACGTCATCCATACGACACCAGCACTCAAATGAATGTCTTATTAAGCGATACGATCACTTTTGGTGCGAAAAATATCAATATTTAAGTACTTTTTTTTCACTCTAAATCATGCTTCCGGTCAGCAGCAGTATGCGCATTGGCAATCGTGAAAACTGACACATGTGCGTCACAGCCGGAAGAACAGAACTGTTTTCAAGTGAGAAGGTGGAATGCGGTCCTGGATGTCTCAACCGAGTGGAGAACGTGGGATTACGTCTGTATCATGGCAACGCAATACATCACACAAGAGACTGTGTGATCTCCACCCTCTCATGAAGCATTGGATTATAGTTAAAAAGTACTTAAATATTGATCTTTTTTTTTTTTTTTTACCAAAATGATCGTATTGCTTTAGAAGACATTAATTTAACAATTGGAGTTGTATCGATGACGTTTATGCTGACTGTCTGTGATTTTTGGAGCTTCAAACATGAAATCACCATCCACTTGCATTTTAAGGACCTACTGAGCTGAGATATTTTTCTATTTTCTTCAAACTTGTTCTGCTGAAGAAAGAAAGTCATACACACCTGGGATATCATGAGAGAATTTTCATTTTTGGGTGAACTATCCCTTTAACTGATGATTAATAAATGTCACATTGAGAGATTATTGGAATTAGATTAAGAAATGTCACAGAAACATGTAGCACAAATTTGTTGAAATAAAATGGAGACTTACCAAATCCCAGTCTGTTGTCGTTGTTTCCAAAGTCAAGAGAATATATGACAACGTGATAGTTGTTCCACACATAGAGCAAATTGTCTCGGGGGTTGTAGTCCACAGCTGCAATGTATTGGTAGGAATTTGGGAAGGGAATGTTGAGGTGCGTTTCACGACTCTTGTCGGTGTTGTACATGTAGTCGATTTTATTCCCCAACGCTTCGTTATCATCATCTTCATAAACGCTCTTCACTACATAGAGGATTCCGCAGATCATGAATGCGTTGGAAGCCGAACGCTTATCGTAGGTTGTGTCCCATGACCCCTCCACGCGCAGTGTGTATGGGTTGAGCTGACTCACTACAATTCGTCCATTGTTCTGTTCGTTAGCGTAAATCACCCAGAGTCCGTTTTCATCTACTGCTAGATCGATGTCAGATTTCCCGCCCCAGCGATACGGCGAGGTGTCATGGTAGTTGGCGTTAGCGATGATCGCCTCTCCGCTCTTGATACGAGTTCGCAGGTCAAATTTAACGATGTTGCGTGTACGTTCCTTGTTGAAGAAAAGTGCACCGTCGAACACCACAAACCCCGTGCCGTCCACCCGATGCGGTAGCTTGTATGTGGTGGTGGGGCGACCTGCAATAAAGTCCTCTTTAGATGAGTACTCAGTCAGTGTATCTGTACGGTATGGTGTCCAGGGCATGTAGTAAATCTTATTGGATGACTGTAGGGGGTCTTTGCACCATGATCCAGACTGGTGGTCTGACTCAAACAGGTGTTCGCTTTGGTAAACACCTCTCAGTACACCTGGACAGAGAAAGACTGAAAGAGGGGGAATAAGGTGAGTGGAAGTCAAACTTCTGAATGTAGAAATCACACTGGGGGGAATTCACTAGGAATGAATTGCACCTGCTGATAGTGCTGTTTATTTGCATGCGCAGTCTGTATTGTTTTAGCACCAGATTCACTAAAGGAATAATGCAAATCAGGTAACGATGCATACACGCCCAAAAATGTTGTCTGAGTGCTACAGTAGGTTGGAAAGACAAGACTGATGATAGATAATGCAATTGACATGTAATCCATTAACCATTAACTCTAATCGTATTACACACATCTAAAAATATTATGTATTATGTCTAATTACAAGTACTAGTTTTTAATTTTATTATATTATCCAGATTACATGTAGTCCATTAATGCCTAACACTGATTATAACACTCATCTCCATCATTTAATTATAATTTGATGAATTACTGTTGTCATGATCAAAAGAAAACATACAGAAACTTCCCTTTTAAACAAAACTCTGTGGTCTGTAATAGCAAAATGTTAATCGGCAAATCGTTAATCGGCTGAGTTTTGTGAATAAGGTCACGCACCTCAAACTATAATAAGCTCAGACATTGAGCTTTGCATTGCAGACTAACAAGAACTATTTCAGCACATATAGCACCTGGTGGACCCACATTATATTAGGTGTCTTTATGTACAAACATGCTGTTGCCCTGTACTTACATTTAAACTGCATTTCATTACCCTTACCCCTAACCCTTAACTAGACCCTACCCCAACCCTTACCCAAAACCCTAATCTCACCCCTACCCTGCAAAATTTTCACAAGATTCACATTTGCTGCAACTGAGGTTGAGGTACGGTAGGTTTAGGAGTATCATATAGTTACACAATAAATACAGTGTATTGTATGTATTTTATATTAGGATATAGTAGTTAAAGACACCTACTATAAAGTGGAACCAACCTGGCTATACTGGATTGCAGGTGGTTAGTCAATAAGATATGTATTTTAATTGAGATGCAATGTGCAAAATTGGCCCAACTGCTTAGTGACTTCGCCCCACTGACAAATGCAATGGGCCGCTCAACAGCAGAAATGATCAGAGACTGAGAGAGAGAGAGAGAGAGAGAGAGAGAGAGAGAGAGAGAGAGAACAGCTACTTCTATTAAATCATATCTGATGACTAGTAGATAGATTTACAGTTCATGACTCCTGAAGAATACCTCAAGAGGCACTGAAAATCTGTCACACTGACTTCTCAAACCCTGTAAGGGTTTATGTTAGGGGTGGTTAACTGTTGAGAATTGTCACCTATTATTCCTGGAGCGTTAAATGTGAAGACAAAAATAATCTTTTAAATGGATAGTTGACCCAAAAATGAAAATTCTCTCATCATTTACTCACCCTCATGCCATCCCAGATGTGTATGACTTTCTTTCTTCAGCAGAACACAAATGAAGATTTTTAGAAGAATATTTCAGCTTTGTTGGTCCTCACAATACAAGCAAATGGGTGCCAACATTTTGAAGCTCCAAAATCCACATAAGGGCAACATAAAAGTACTCCAGACGACTCCAGTGGTTTAATCCATATCTTCTGAAGCGATATGATAGGTGTGGGTGAGAAACAGATCAATATTTAAGTATTTTTCCCTTCACTTTCACTTTCTCCTTCTTGTGTTTTTGGTAATTCACATTCTTCTTGCATATCACCCCCTACTGGGCAGGAAAGAGAATTTATGATAAAAAATGGCTGAAATATTGATCTTTTTCTCACCCACACCTATCATATCATGTAACACATGGATTTAACCACTGGAGTCTTATGGATTACTTTTATGATGCCTTTATGTGGATTTTGGAGCTTTAAAATTTTGGCACCCATTCACTTGAATTGTATGGACCTACAGATCTGAGATATTCTTCTAAAAATCTTTATTTGAGTTCTGCAGAAGAGAGAAAGTAATACACATCTGGAATGGCATGAGGGTGAGTAAATGATGAGAGAATTTTCATTTTTGGGTGAACTATTCCTTTAAGCTTTATGCACATCAAATTTAATATGTGAAACAGACCACTAGTGAAAATGCTTCTATTTTTGATTGAATTATTTATTTTTATTTCAGTGAAAAGAGTCTTGTGAGCTTCAATGGAAGCAACAAAAACATCCTGGTGACTTTCGTAACCTCCGTTCCCTGATGGAGGGAATGAGACCTTGTGTCGATGTAGTGACACTAGGGGTCACTCTTGGGAGCCCTAAACACCTCTGATTTTTGAAAAAAGGCCAGTGGGAATTGGTGAGTGGAATATGCATGCCACTCCCCTGGACATACGGGTATAAAAGGAGCTGACATGCAACCACTCATTCAGGTTTTGAGCTGAGGAGCCGAGACAAGGTCCCGGCCATTTCAGCGGGTAGTTCAATGTTGTGGAAAGAGGGACACAACATCTCGTTCCCTCCATCAGGGAACGGAGGTTACGAAAGTAACCAGGACGTTCCCTATCTATCACTCACTCGACGTTGTGTCGATGTAGTGACACTAGTGGTCCCTATACAAAATGCCACAACTAGCTGAACTGTGTTACGTGGACTGGCAGTGCGAGACGGGCAGACCGCTGTGTGCCTCGTAGCCAGTGCACCAGGCCATCACGTAACCTCACCCAATGCTCTTATGAGCGTCGAACGGTCCTCTGGGAACAAGTTGACTGCCCAACAAACAGGGGCAGGCTAACACATCCGTGGCCTCTTTTCCTATTTTTTCTCCCCAGAAAGAGTGGAATTTTGTTGACCAGCTGGAGGCCATAAGTGTCTACGTCAGGGGGGTGTCACTCCCAAGGGGAAGACACTGTGGAGACCACACCCCACCCGGAGGGCATTTCGAGTGGAAATATGTCACATGGTCTTACCGAGTCTTGTCGGAAGTATGTAATGTGGAGAAGTCCCATGGTAGGTCCTACCCAATGGGGGAGGAGTTCTACAAACACGGTGACCGGGGGCAGAGGAACCTCTGCCCAAGGAAGACGCAGTTTACCGACAGGGAAACGATTTAGTGGAAGATATGTCACATGGGGTCACCTATGGGGAACCAGTGCATGTGGAGCACCTACCCCAGTACAGGGCTTAGTTAGCACGTGGCTTGGTGTACCTGCAGGAGAGCCATGGCGTGCAGGGCAGAGGCGGCTTGTCCAGTGGCACCGTAGGCCTTAGCCTTCAGAGACAACGTAAACCTACAGGTCCTGGACGGGAGCTTCGAGCGCCCACGCCAGGTGGCGGCGCTCTGCGGGCACAAGTGCACCGCGAGCGCCTTATCCACCTTGGGAATCGCTGAATACCCCTTGGTCGCCCCACCATCGAGGGTAGTGAGAGCGGGGGAGCTGAAAGATCGGGATCGGGTAGTAAAAGGTGCTCCCCACAATCTTGTCAGCTCTTCATGCCCTTCCGCGAGGGTTCAGGGGAGAGTGGAGGGTTCCACTCTAGCCCAACGCTCACGGCTGCCCGGGCAAGCATGTCCGTCATCTCTGCATTGGCCTGAGACTGGGCGACCATACCTGAAGGAGGAAGCCCAGCCGAAGCCTCTGTGTCAGAATGGACGAGCCCGCTCTCCAATGCTGCGCTCGATAACTCATCGTCTTCCCGGGCCCCGAATAAGAGGTCGAACTTGCCCTGAGACGAGCCGGTGGTCTCATCTGAGAGCCCGACCGGGGCAAGGGAGCGTGCTGAGGAATGGGAGGTCCGTGGGGGGTTACCTGGCGGAGGTGCTCCCATTGATGTCCCCAAATCGCCCACAGTGCTAGCTGACGCGGCCTCATACCCGTAGGTAGAAGAACCGAGGTGGGGAGCCGCTGGGGCTGCGACCGCAACGTTGCCATGGTCATGTTCTCGCAATGAGGATAAGACCCATCCACGAATGATGTCTCCACGTGGGCAGCACCCAGACACGTATGGCAGCGATCGTGGCCATCAGAAGCGGAGAAATAACGACCGCAACCAGGAATAACAAACAAACGGAAAGGCATCTTTAAAAAGACGTTCCGTGTGTGTCGCTCTTTTAGATAGAAAATATACTCTTTTTAGAATATACTCTTTTGTTTGCTCTGCCAAAGCACCAAGGGGCGTTCTCTGCACTCCACGGGTGCAGAGGGGGAGAAGCCGCTGAAATGCGGCGTAAAATCCAGCAGTTTGAGGTGAATTGAATTCAGTGCACTGAATGCAATCGCTCAGTTCCGAAGAGAAAATCTGAATGAGTGGTTGCAAATTTCACTCGCCAATTCCCATTGGCCTTTTTTCAAAAAGCAGAGGTGTTTAGGGCTCCCATGAGTGACCCCTAGTGTCACTACATCGACACAACATCGAGTGAGTGACAGATAGGGAATCTGACTTAACATAGTCAAAGCCACACATTTGCTTATTTATTGAGTGACCTAAAATAGTGATCTCCAATATATCTTATATATCGTACGTTATAATGTTTATTTTTTCAAAATCCTGAAAATGTTTGTTTATTGCAAAGTTTAAATTATATTTTGAAACCCAGATTTTCAATATGGTTTCAGACTTTTTGACCCCGCTGCATTGCTGGCATAAATAACAGTTATGTTTTTGTGCCCTGGGAAACATTCAGTTACATTATGAAGTACTGTGAATGGTCAATGACCAATAAGAACAGTTGAGACTCAACTGGGGTTAGTCACCATTTGCACAGCAGGGTACGCTGTCATGCATATCAAATAAATGTATGCCCTTGTTGCTAAACCCTTTGAGTGTGTGTGGACGTCTTATGTTTTTACTCTCTTTGATTTATAATGATACTCCTGGAAACATGCAGATATACTTACATGGTCACACAAACAGAGAAGCGAGCAGACAAACAGTCACACGGAATGCCTGCCATAGTGACAAAGGTCCTTTCTCACCATTCCTTTCCCAGAATGGGGGACATCCTCTTGGGAAGTGTGGCTGGTATTTTAACTTTTACTGGATGTTTCCTGTTATTGTGTAAGATGTATTCATTTTCCACAATATGTCTCAATCCAGAAACTTCTCTTGGCCTTCGATAAACTTTTGATAAAACTTTTTTTTGTTAGAAACGTTTGATTATTTTTTACGTGTGACTGTCAAATGTTTTGTAACCTAGTTTTGTGTGCATGGCATTCTAATCAAAATCAAGACAACCTTACACAAAAAGCTATTTCAAAATGCCAATTCACCAGAGTTCAGTATTCACACCAGTGGTCTGATACATTTGATTACTGTTCATGAGTCATTCCATCTTCATCTCTAGCTATGCAAAAAATGAAATTACGATAAAGCCTGATTGTCTAGTTTCACCCCTAGTCCATTTGAAAGGCATAACATTGCAAGACATCAATTTTGCACTCTGGTTTGCACTACCACGTCTTGTGGTCAGCACAATTGGCAGCTTAAGTTTTAAACAGTGGCACCTGACACATGGTAAACCACCAGATACACTGAGAGAGGAGACAGAGAGAAATAGAGGTCTAATTCAGGGAGTACAGTGCTGGTCTGAGATCAAGTTTCTCCTCCGCATTCCTAATATAAACCATTATGAGCTCCTGATCGCCAATGTGTCATTAGTATCAAATAACACCATAACAGCCTGACAGTGAATTACACACTTAAATTACATTAAAGTAATGGACCTACCTCTCTGCTCCACTTCTGCATTCACAACAGGGAGGAAGAGAGAGAAAGAGAGAAAGAGAGAGAAACAACAGATTAATGATGCAATATTAAATACTTTATAGTAATTCAATTCCATATGTATGTAATGTGCATCATATCTTATCATAATCTCGTGAAAGTAGTAAAATGTGCTTCATTTATACTCTAGAAATTCTATTAACAATGTGAACATAATTTTTGAAAACAAATACAGTGTGTTCACGCTACAATAGACTATCAACCAGATAAATGAATGCATAAAAACAAACAAGAGAGAGAGAGAAACAGAGTTTGCTGCACAAAAATATCTCAAATGCTTTTCTTGGACAGCGTTCTTGGCTGATTGATAAAAGAACACAATCCTATCTAGACTGAACATGTTTTACGCACGGTTATTTATTCACTTATTTATTGTCTTGTATGATACAGTGTCATTCAAAAGTCTGGGACCATATTTAAAATTTGGGATTCAAAATCTAATCTAAACCTAGAAATAGGAAGGTTTAAGGATTAAAAAAATAAATAATTAAAACCGAGAATCGAATAAGAAATATATAAGATACTAAACTACTGTATTTCTAGGACATTAAACAAATAAGCAAATCTGTGACACTGACTATTGTCCTTTGAACAAAAGGTCAGTTTTCCATGCTTCACTGAAGCACACAAGTTCCGACATGAATCATTAGGTTTTGCACAAACTTACAGAGTCCATGTCAGTTCGTGCGCACTCTGTTATTAAAGCAACACGGGACACATCAAATACTAAAAACCCTGAAATCTTTATATAAAATGCTAATTTTACAATTAAGCTTTTCATTAAATGGCTATGCTAATAATATAACTTGTTATGAAAAACTATTCGGAGTGTCTATTTGCACCCCAATAGTCTGGTGGAACCACAGAGATATATGACAAACTACAAACTAGATGTCAGTGCAGTGGCATGGGGTGCAAAGACTACGTGTGAATGTGTACTGTTGTCCTAGCGACAGCGGTTCGAATCCGTCTTTTGTGCCACTCTTTTCCCATCCGATTTCCTGTTTTCACTCTTAATATTTCCTTTACTACTCCTTAAAATAATAGATAAAAATGTGCATAAATGTTGATTTCATCGCAGTGATTTGGTCACATTGAATGCCGGGGAATGCAGAGAAGGGTTTGATGTGGAGGCGGGGTAAACCATGTTTACCGTAGTAAAGCCAAGGTTATTGTTTCTAAGTTAAGGTTAAGTTTAGGTTTAGGGGTAGGGGTTAATGTAGTGTGTCTGTGGGACTCTGAATAAACACAATAAACACACTGCAGTGATGCCCATATACTGTATATTAGTATGGGTGCAAATAGTATCTGACACTATGTGCACCAGGGTGCAATTAGTATCTACCATTATTTGCACCAGGGTTGGGGTGCAAATAATATTTGCCACTATTTGCACTGGGGTGTAAATAGCATATACCATTATTTGCACCAGGGTGCAAATAGCATCTGCCAAAACTATTTTAAATTTGAAAAATAGACTGTTGAATGGCACTAAACAAAACAAAAAACACAACACAATACAAAAACAAAAACAAAACCATGCCACCATGATTTTGACCTGACATGATGCCATGTGGTACTTCTCCAGTTTTTAAAGTGAACGCTGATCTGATCTGATTCACTATTTAATTAATGAGTCTTCCTTTACAGTTTTAATAAAAATTATATCTAGACTGTTGCTTTAATTTATATTCCCTTATGCATGCGTGTATGTTTCTCTCCTCTATGAAATATGCGTGAGGATGAACTGTTAATGCATCACTCAATAAATAAGCCAGCACACAGGAGAAAGAGACTGTCTGTGTGTGTGTGTGTGTGTGTGTGTGTGTGTGTGTGTGTGTGTGTGTGTTTGAGGTTCCAGGAGATATGATTTAGAAGCAATTATGTCTCCCACGCACACACACCTAGTCAAGTTTCAGTCACATTGCAAAAGAATCAATAACAGATAGTCATTAGCTGTCAGTGGTAATGAATAAAGAACTGCCTGAACAGCCAGAATGAGTCTGCCCCTCATGGGAGGTTACGACTTCCTCTACTAGTACCCTATCCATCACAAACAAGAAACAGGACGATGTGGCTGATGGAACAGAGACCAAGGGGCTGTTCACACCGAACATGTTTTTGCCTCTGTAAACATGTGCTAGACTGACTTCTTTAACCATCGACGTCTCACTGTTTTGACAATGTCTTGTGCAGGAACGGCACATTTTTTTAGGCTAGGTAACAACTCAGGACGATAATGTGCAAGTGTCACTGTTTTATTCATGTTTTTGTCCTTTTGGATTTACCACCAAAAGTTTTCACGCACAGAGGAGCACTTGTGTTTGTCTCTTGTGTATGTATTGCAAGAGATGAGAAGAATGCAAACTGCTCTCCGATGGCAATTTATTTATAGACAAGCAGCTATGAGAAATGCATTACTATAATAATCAGATTGATCTTACTGTGAATTCAGAAACAGTAGGTTGATATTTCTTAAACTGAACTCTAACCCTAACCCTAACCCAGCTTACCAAAATTCGAATTTTATTAACTCTACCCCTAAACCCCAACCCTAAACCTAACCGTCAGCGGAGTAAAAATGTAATCTTAAAGGGAAAATGAAACCTCCGAATCACGCTCGTCACTGATTATGCGAATGCAGGATGAGAACTTAGGTCTTCAATGCTGCTGATGCAAAGGAGAAGGTAAAATTTCTGATGGAAGATGGTGCTTGTCAGAACAAAATCGTGCCGATGTCAGGGTACTGGAACATTCGGTAGCAGCATGCCGTCTTCCCGTGTGATCATGTTGTAATAATTGCAACCAGGACTGTGCAAATTATACGTCATCAATATCGGTTCACTTTGGTGATTTAAGTCAGATTACACCAATTGCGAACCGAACCTGAGTTCACATGACCCGTACCTCAGACCACCTTTTCAAGCGGACTCAGGTGTGGTACACTAGCAACAACACTTTCAACAACAAACAAAACGACCAAACAGACTCAGCTCTGCATCAAAAGCACTGATGTGAAAGCACCCTAAGGGCCCAAACATACATCATGCAAGTACGCAAATGCAGACGCAAGCAATTCGCCAACGCATGGTCCCCTTGTACATATATTACGTGCACTCTTGTGTTGCAATGCTGAGATTATAGCACATTCTTGCGTTAGGTTATGAATGGCACTATGACACATTTTACAACGCAACGACGCGTGAAATTGAGCTTGCGTAGCAAGATGCGTCTGTGTTCACGTACTTACGTAGAGTATGTTTGGGCCTTTAAAATCCTGTTGTATGTTTATCAAAATCATTAACATAAACCAGACGACTTAGTTTTTATTTAGACTGTTTCGCTAATGAATCATTTAAACAGATTTGTGAACCTTTCAACCAATGAACTGGAAGAAAAAACAATTAATCAAAAGAATTACACGCTCACTAATGAGGCATCACTATGACTTGCAAAGCAAGTTTTACTCTACACAAGCAGTAGGTGATTTGTCCAGGCCTGAAAAACACAATTACAATTTTTTATGATATTTTCAACATTTCCATGGCCTTGGGAACCTGCGATTTCTAAACGATCAAATCTATCCATACAGTAGTTAATCAGACAGATCTAAGGAACAGGTGCTGTGTATGGGGTGAAATTTGTACTGGTAGGTAAAACAGACATCCTTTATTGAGGCCAAAAGCTGAGAGGTTGACTGGAGTTCTGCCAACTCCTCCATCACAGGGGAAAAGAGAAAGTCAGAAAAACCTCAAGAAAACATTTGGAACATGCTCCCAAGGGTCTCTAAGACTGAAGTAATTTAATTACCTGGGAGTGTGTGTGAGTGTGTGTGTGTGTGTGTTTGTGTGTGTGTGTGTGAGACTGTTTGTGTGTACGCATCCGTGTGTATGATGGAACTTCCCCACTAATTAGTAGGCCTGTGGAAAAATGTTTTAAGTGTTTTCGTGACCAGATGGTCACAAACACACATGTATGCACTTATGAATCATCACACACATGCCATGACCCCTCTCCTTACCCATACTCTCTTTACGATTTATGGTCAAAAGGTCAAGAGCAATGCTTTGTGCATCCTGTCAGTGTGTCCTTTCTGTCATTTTGGATCTGTGCAAGATATTCCACCCATTTGTGAAAGCATGTGACTGTGTAGTGTGAGACAAAGTGTGTGAGTGCATTCAGGCTTTTCCTGCTGCCAGTGCCGTAGTCATACGATACTGATTTATCATCACCGTTGCAATGGCCACCCCAGATTGGGACACCAGCCCCACAGAAAGCGTGAGAACTTGAAACCACATTGCTCTGCCCTCGGATGATTGACAGGCTGGACAATAGATGAACAGCAGCGGGCAAACACAGACATAACAATCATATGTTTCTTTCAGGTACAAGTTTATATTGGTGGCAGGTGGCAATCACTTCACTACTAAACTGTTAAGAAAGTCTTAAGTTTATAATTGATTTGATGTGCAAATTTGACAGTGACACATTGAATAAAACCAGACTTAATAGGTTCATTATTGTGTTCTTGAGTGTATGCGAGTTGAGTGTACTTGTGTCACTATATTTATAAGGGCCAAATTTCAGAAATATTCCCCAAAACCTTAGTGTTTATTTATTTATTTTAATGCCACATAATGACTTAATAAAATTTTTTAAAAAAGTCAAAAGGTGTCTGTTGGGGTAGGGCTACGGTGTAGTATTATAAATTCATTTTTGTTGTTGTGCTTGCTCACAATACAGTTGCGCAGGTGTTCTCAATGGTTTCCAGGGTGTTCTGAGGACACCTTTTTCCACCTGTTTTTTCACCTGCCGGGCAAAAATCATAAGTTTAAAGGTGCTGTAAGCGATTTTAGCATTTTGAAGCTTTCACGTGACTGAGCCATTGAATTAGCCACGCCTCCTCATTCCAAAACCCCGCCCTCCCAAGATAACTTTGAGACCAAAACTGAGCAAAAGAGCAGAATTGTTTGTTCCTGTGGCTGTCAAATTCAACAGTGGCTCAATAGCGCCCTCAACTGACAAACATTATGAATTATAGCCTCAATGATGCACTTCAAATACAACACTATGAGAACGAGCTAAATGATTGACATTTTCTTTTGCTATTTACAGTCTACAGCTTTCACAGAGACCGGTGAGATATCTCAGGACACTTATTTCATTAATATTAGCAGTAGGAAAAAATGTTGCATACTTTTGCATGAGAAAATCGCTTAATCACTTTATAGCATACCTCTCCTCAACAAGCTGTACCATTTGAGGTATCTGAACATAAGTATGTTCTTGGCAGAAATGGTGCAGGTCGATTTTTGTGACAAAGTTTAACATTTAAGTTAAGGTTCTCCAATCTGGATAAAAGTGCTGAGATGCTTCACTGTTTTTTATTACTTCCCCTGAGTTTCAGACTGCCAGTTTGCTTGGTGACATTCAACAGTTGATCCTGCTTTGGATTTGGAAGTTTTTTCAATGGTGCAGCAAACAGAAACAAAATAACTGGCCATATAGTGTCTAAAATAAGTTACTTAATCCTAACGTCTTGTTTACAGAACCGTTGTATAAAAGTAATTTCACACTTGCACACTCTTGCTGTTGTACTGAATATCAGTTCTGCTGTGATTGGGTGATTCTCACGAAGCCTGTCAAGAAAATGTCCTGGTCCTATTTTACTCGAAAAAGCAAAAGAAGCAAATCATAAATAATATTTTGCATATAGAATATGAAACTTATTTCAGGGACATTAAGATTTTTTTACATTGTGACATGTTTTTATTTATTTATTTTTATTTTTTTTTAATGTTACGCACACTTTATCCCCCCAATTCTCATTACCGCAATGCAGAAAAAGATAGTCATTATGATACTGTCATTGCCGGAACTAGAAAAAAAGGTCTATTATTTAAACTGTTAAGTATTTATACCTCATAATAGTACTCCTTGGTACTGCCATTCGCTCATTTTAATTTAAAAAATCTGTAATACAGTACAAAAACGACTGTTGTGGTAATGAGAATTCATTGAAAGCAATGAGGATAGTAAAATGAACATGTCCGAACAGGTTACAGAAATGAAAATTGGGTGGTCTTTATACAAGATAATTTGGGGTTAAATACAACCAGGACATTTTCATGACAGGTTTTGTGAGAATCATCCACTGTGCTGATATTCAGTACAACAGCACACTCAAGACCAATTCACACTGCCCCAAAACGCCAGACGCCAACAAACACCAATGTCCAACACTTGTTTGGTTTTGTCGGCTCAGTGTGTTCACCCTGTTGGCTTTTGTTGGCGTTCATTGGCATCTGTTTTCACTGATTGAACATGTTCAATTTAGCGTTTGCCGGCTCTTTGAATGTCTGAGCAGTCTGGTATGATTTTCCAACAAACTCCCACAAACTCTGGCGTCATCTGACTTCATCGTGAACTGGTCCCATGACAATGATGTAAACAAGCGTCCCTGTCAACTCATTAAAAAAAGAATGTGCGCTGCCACACCTGCATTGGCAGAGCAGGAGAAACAGTCAATCACGATTAATCACATTTTTGTAGCAAACTTGTTAAAGCATTCCGTTCCTTTCTGAAGAAAACAAAATTATATGTTATTGTTGGGTTCAGCCGTTTGTGTGGATGACACTCGTGAAGGAATATTTACATATAAGGTACTGTATATCAGGACACTAAATATTTTGTGCCGAAGCGCGCTCTTCTCACTTGCATGAAAAACAGATTCTTTATTTCGCAAAAGGTGCCGAATCATACAGAAAATGCGAAAACTGAACTCAATGCAGATCTGCAATTACCCACATTTTATGGACATAATTTAATGAGTAATATATTTTTCGCCGCTGGATTGATGTTCTCTGATGGAGCACTAGTGACACTTCCCTTATCAAGCAACACTCATTCACGTAATTTAAGAACAATTTCAATAGTCAATAGAACTCAATGAGACCTCAGCACAAGTATATGTAATCAAGTTTGTGTGTGAGTGTACTTACTGTATGGTACACACTCGTACTGAACCTCAAGGTATTTGTACGTTCCAGGACACGGGTCAGGAAAAACATCAGGACCAGCAACGACTGCACACTGAGTTCTGTTGTTACACCTGAGAGAAAGAAAGAAAGATACATGCAGACAGATAAAGTAAGACTATTTATTCATTCTATATCAATCTGACATTTGGTATATGAACCGTACGTACCCGTTCAATATGTACAATAAAGGTTAATGAGCCTTGAAATAACCTTTTCTTCAAATGAACAAAAAAAAGATACATTTACTCAACATCCTCAATGAAGTTGAAAGACTCAAAGTGTGGGGGAAGATCCCAGCACAGAGTCTGAGACACAGCCCCCTCTCACAGCACAGGCATACATGTTAGTTTGATGTAATTCATATGTAGGTCATGTGTACATGTAGGGCTGAAAATACAGGCCGAAACGAATTCTAGCACCAAAAAAAAAAAAAAAAAAGAGCAAAGAAAGCAGAGGAGAGAGGGAGACAGATTCAACATATCCTGCTTAGCAGAAACACATGCACAAACATACAGATGAGCACCACATGACATTCCATGTCATATTTCAAGACTATTACACCCTATAGAAACACAAGTGGACACACACACACACACACACACACACACACACACACACATATAATAGAACTGACACATGCACAAATACATGCAAGGATCTTAAAGCAGTTATATCTCCCTCAACGGGTAACCATGGAAACCTTCCAGTTCAAACCTATGGGGCACTTCAAAATGCACACACACACACACACACACACACAAATGTTGGTTTCACTATATTAGTGAGGTCATCTCATAGATGTCCTAAAACTGGCCCCATTCTCTTTCATTGTAAGTGCCTCACTGTAACCTCGATTTATGCTTTTTTTTTAGGGAGGGACGAGTCAAAATAAATTTTTGTTGTAATCAACATTACGCCACAAATGCTGTCGATTGAGCTTAACCTGGAATATTCCTTTAATTGTCATATAAATTGTCATATTTCTTAAGGTGTGCTTTTTTTCTGCATGTGTGCTTCATACACCTTAAGAAGTCACTTTTACATATTTAACTTGAAATATTTAAATCACATAATAAAATAGGAATATAATAAATGCTTTAACAACTTATGAATGACATGAAAAATAAGGTTTTAAATATCAAAATATTTCTAAATGTTTAAAATATGTCTCTCTTTTTGGTCAACTTTAGTTTTGGTCAATTTTACATTCATAATGTAAATAAAGTTTTTTTTAACTCATATATTTTACATTATATGTTTTTATAAAAAATAAAAAATATATTTTTTATATATATTTTATTATATTTATATAATATTCTATTATATTATGCAATAGTAAAATATTTCTGTCCTAATTTCTTCACGTTCACACATTATTTTAATTCTCTTTGATTAAACCCACGAGCACTTATTTGTCATGAAGCAAAACCTTTGAGATTTAGTTTCATCATTTCATCACTCCACAGAAATAGAGTAAGCGTGCGTCTCCTCATCTGTGTCACTGCGTGTCATTAACACTGCAGGTATATGAACCAGGAACATTTGCCATTACACAATCGTTTAAAGTGAAACCGGATCACTTTGCTTCACTATCACAGTTTATACTTGTTCGTTTAGATTTTCGTGGGAGGTTGGAGCAAGTCTCTGCTGACAGCGTGTGCATCAGAGTGCTTCACATGCTCTTCCGGACAGGATCTGGTTGACGTCCGCAGTGACACTCGGACTCGGAGTTCAACCAGAGATTATTTATCAGAGAAGGGCCACTTCTATTATAATGAATGGGAGAAATTGGTACGCTCAACCAAGAAGCTCAGAGTGCCCAACGGTCAATGGATGTCGAACGGAAGTCCCACTTCAGAGTTAAAAGAACCAATCACCTTTTAGTTACAGACCTCACCTGTCAATCAACTCTTGAACGCGCATGCGCATTAGCTATACAAGCCAGGAAAATTGTGTGTTTTACCGTAATATGAGGTTAAGAATCCCAATTTATGATTCCAGTATTGTCAGATTTTACTGCTGATTTGAAATATGTTCTTTGATCGTAATCTTGACCAACCGTTTTTGAGATTTCGGTCTTTCCCCATTCAAGTCTTTCTCCTCTCTCATGCACTGTGACCTGGTTTACATGAGTGTGCCTGACATCAGTGCTTTGGGCTGTCAAAAGCTGCGTACGCAGGACACGCTGCGGTGCCAGGCGAAAGTTTAAACAAGTCAGGAGAAAAGGCGGATGAAAAGAAATTGCACACATTGGTTCTTATGTGAATTTTCACTATTTTTGTTGAATGTTTGAAAGTGAATGAGATTTGAGGACGGGTCAGTCTTCCACGCCCCCCTTGCAATACCTCCACGTCCTCCCTATGGGGCGCATCCCACACTTTGAGAACCACTGGCACAGAGTATGCACCTTTACTCTTTTGCCCAAAAGGAAAAAAAAAGAATGATAATAATAATAACAATAATAAAATGCGTTTGTACAACAACCTTTCAACAACCTGATCCCGTTTGCTCTAAACTTTTTTTCTGATCCTCCGCTCTTTGCACATGACAGATCCAGGAATATTAGAGGCCTTTTGGTCAAAGCAGATACGTTTACTTCACGTAGTAAGAATGATGGAATGACGGGCGATTGGATGAGACCACTGGTTTTTTCTCATGTCTTAATTGCACTGCCTTTAGGAATATCAGCAGAAAGGTCAACTTTTTAAGGAGCACCATAACTGGCTGTGTATATAATATATATACACAGTTAATGATAAATATTCACTTTTATTAAATGACTTCGATCAGTGAGTCAAAGTTCCTACATTACAAGATATTAAAGCTTGTTTAACATACGTTTCCAGAGACTGGTGTATAAAACACAGTAAATTAAACTCTCTTTTGATGATCTTACACCTGTAGCACAAATGTTAGCATAGCTGCACTGTTTATCAGTTGAGTTGCTCGGATACACTCAAACCCCTGTTATGCTAATGGGAGTGTTGCAGTTTTGGTTGTTTAAACGTCATATTCCGAGCATCTGGCAATGGAATTCCTTTATGGTCGGAGTTCGTAGAATTCAAGTAAGAATATCCCACATCTGATGAAACGCAGCACGAGGGTCTTGCTAAACTCTGCCTTTGACTTTGACCGCACCTCAATCCCCAGTTGGCATTCTTTGGCCCATGGGTAATCGGTGAGCCAAAGGCTGGCCCCTGGCCCCGAATTAGCACCGAGGAGGCATGATAAAGCCCCAGAAGTGACAGTGGGAAAGCAACTGGTCTTGGCACGCACTAGCACACCTTAATTTGGCCCAACAGTGGAAATGCGGCTATTGATTGGACATGATTTGGAAAGGCACACACCTGTCTATATGGTCTTACAGCTGAAAATGCATATCAGAGCAAAAACCAAGCCATGAGGTCAAAGGAACTTCCTGAAGAGCTCAGAGACAGGGTTGTGTTGAGGCACAGATCTGAGGAAGACTCAAATATAAAATTCAGCTGCATTGAAGGTTCCCAAGAGCACAGTGGCCTCTGTAATTCTTAAATGGAAGAAGTTTGGAACAACCAGGACTCTTTCTAGAGCTGACCACCTGGCCAAACTGAGCAATCGGGGGAGAAGGTCCTTGGTAAGAGAGGTGATCAAGAACCAGATGGTCACTCTGGTTGAGCTCCAGAGATCATGTGTGAAGATGGGAGAAACATGCAGAAGGACAACCATCAATGCAACACTCCACAGATCTGAGATTTATGGCTGAGTGGCCAGACGGAAGCTTCTCCTCAGTGCAAGACACATGAAAGCCCACTTGGAATTTGCAAAAAAGCACCTAAAGGTCATCATGTCTGCAGGAAACCAGGAACCGCTCATCACCTGCGCAATACCATCCCAGCGGTGAAGCATGGTGGTGATAGCATCATGCTGTGGGGATGTTTTTCAGCGGCAGGTACTGGGGGACTGGTCAGGGTTGAAGGAAAGCTGAACACAGCAAAATACAGAGATATCCTTATTCAAAACCTGGTCCAGAGCACTCAGGACCTCAGCTGAAAGTTCACCTTCCAACAGGGCAATGACCCTAAGCACACAGTCAAGACAATGCAAGAGTGGTTTAGGGACAACTCTGTGAATGTCCTTAAGTAGCCAAGCCAGAGCCTGGACTTGAACCCAATCGAACATCTCTGGAGAGATCTGATAATGGCTGTCCACCGACAGTCCCCATTCAACCTGACAGAGCTTGAGAGGATCTGCAGAGAAGAATGGCAGAAAATCCCCAAATCCAGATGTGCAAAGTTTGTCGCATCATACCCAAAAAGACTTGAGGCTGTAATCGCTTTCAACTGTGCTTCAACTAAGAACAGAGTTAAGGGTCTAAATACTTATGTCAATGTGATATTTCAGCTTTTTCTTTTCAATAAATTTGCTTATTAAAAAAAAGTTATAAAAAATCTGGTTTTTGCTTTGTCATTATGGAGTATGGAGTGAAGATTGATGTGAAAAAAAGGCTGCAAAATAAAATTGTTTTTCTTGGCACTGATGATGATGTAATTCCTGCACTGAGTACTTTGGCACTTTTTTGGCCTGTTAATAAATATCCTGGAAGATTCTTTCTATGGACATTGTGTGCAAGCTTTTTCTTTCCATAGATATTCTTTTTATTTTTTTTAAGCCTATGCACCGAAGCAAAGTGGATATATAATCTTGTCAGTGTTTGCTGCAGACATTTTACTGTTTTTTTGCCAAGCTTAACTTTAAAAAAATCATTATATGACAAAGGCTAGTCTGTTGGACTCAGGAGTGTGTGAATGTGTGTTTGTTTGTTTGTTTCCGCTCCCTTACTTTTTAAGCTGTCAGACAGTGGAATATTTAAAGCATTTGTCTCTTGACATTTGTGTGTTTTTAAAAGTACAGTTGCAGGTTTGTTGAGTGTGTGTTGCAGTTTGAGAGTGTGTGAGTGGGGGGGGGGGTCTTTAATTGCTGTGCTGAGCGAGTGTGACAGTCATACTCCTGGAGTGTTGTGGGGCATCTCTGGTTTCCGGGGTGACAGCTCTTGTGTGGCAGTGTGCTACACTCAGATATGACCTAATTTCTTCAGACGCAAAGATTTGCAAGCACAAAACACCCACCTTCATTCTCACGTTGTCTTTGCCAATACAGATGCAAACTCTAAGTCTTTCATTAACAAATTTTGTTCACATGTTGATTGTGTTATCTATCTCAGCACACACACACACACACACACACACACACACGCACTTACACAAGTTGCTTGAGTTGTATGAGACTTCTTTGATCAGACAGGCTGCAGTGAGGGGTTGACTGAATAAACTGGGACAGTTAGAGTCACATGAATACATCATCATCATCCAGATATAAAGAGACACTGGCCTTGGTAAAACATCAAACTGAATTTGAAGCTGTTGGAGGGTTTCCTATTAATATAAACAGACTGATCTTTATTTTAAACAGACACACTTTGTGGTCATACAGTATACTGAGCGAATGATATTTTCTATCCACTAACCCACCCCCCAACCAAACCCTTCCAGAATACTTTTTGCATTTTTAGATTTGAATGAAATCATTATTTAGAATGTTTTTTGTGCCGTTTGCCTTGTAGATTCCATTATGTAGGTGAATATAGGTTTTCCTATTCTTCTAGGAACTTTTGGACCCAGCAACGTAGGCAAAACCTGACCCGACTTTCACCCAACTATGGTAATATTTTTCGTAATAACTTGGGTCCAGTAAAGTGGGAACTTTTCACATTGGCAAGATCAATTAATCTATAGAGGCAACAGTGCCCACCCACTTTTTTTAGCTGTTATTTTTTTCATAGTGATTTCATAAAAAAGTTCTAAGCCATGCGTATGCCAGTCTAAGCTCTGAGGTCAATCACAACATTACAAAATTTGATTGGAAGCAAAAATGTTTTTGAAAATCAGACAAATAGACAAAGATGCAAGACTTTACAATCCCATGAAGCATTGCAAATGATAAAAACGATAAAAAATCTAAAACTATTGATTTAAAATTGTTGATTATAAGTACATAAATAATATGTTTTAAGTTTATTGCAAAATATCAAGATATATTCAAATATATAAGTGGTTTGAGAGTGTAGATAGGCCAGCTCGATTACGTCATTCACAGTGCGTAACCAAACTGGATGGTCGCTGCATAGCTCTGTTGGTGCGCTTTGTTTGCCACAATTCTGCGATTGGTGGATCTTTCTCTGCAGGAACATGGGTAGTGTAGTTATTCAGCACAAATTCCACTATAAACACAATTTATTTAAAATTAAGTTCCTCTGATCTCACGTTGGGTCTGTCTTACGAATCCGTCCTCTCGTATCGTCCGGGCTCTAAAAACATTAAGCCCGATGTGTTGTCTCTGTGTTTTGAAATCGAGACCTCCACCGCCCCTCCAGACACCATTCTACCCACCTCTCGGGTGGTGAGCATGGTGTCCTGGGACATAGAGGCGAAAGACCGCTCCACGCTGTGCAACGCCACATCGCCCACTGAGTAACCAACGGGTCTGTTATTTGATCCGCGATCGGTCCGGACACACGTCCTCTGGTGGGTCCACTCGTCCAACGTTGCCTGCCATCCAGGGGCTGCTCGTACCCAGGCGCACATTAGACAACGTTTCTGGTGGCCTTCACTAGCTGGGTCCCGGCTCGGGACATTCTGGAACGCACCCTCATCGATCAGTTCCATCTTCATCATGGTAACTCTTCTGGGTACACCAGGAGGCGGCACTGAAGGGGGGGTACTGTCACGGTCTCAGTGAGTCCACCGGTTTGTTCTATTGTTGAATTTACATTCTCTCCATTTGTTTTAGGTGCCGCTGGCACACGGAATCAGCATTTCCATGTGAACCTTGATTGTTTCCATGGGAACGCTGATCATGCCAACTTTCAGCTGGCTGTCGGCACCTGCCCCTTGTTTGTTTCCTGCCTATATTTACCCCACTCTCTTTCGTGTTCATTGCTAGATTGTTGTTGTGTGTGTAGTTACTCACTGCTCTCTCTCTGCCCTAGTCGGTCCTGTTATATGTTTTCTCTATTGGTTGCCAGTCTTCGCTGTAGTGCCCGGATTGTGGTTACCTTCCTGTTAGTTTCTTCACTCACCTCGACTCTTCACCTGAGGATTCCTCATCGGTTATCCCTCTACACTACCATGACACACTCACGCCAACAAACACACTTTCCTCCAGAGGATTCCTCACGGATCTGCACTCCACACTACCACAACGCACACAAGCCTATGAACACACTCTCCATCTCCACGCTGTAGTCAGTGCCAGGTTCCCACAAGCTTCGCCAGCTCAGCTGTGTATTATTATTATTAAAAAATTCTGTTAACTTTGCATCCGCACTTGGATCTCTGGTCTCTGGGCCATGTCAACAGTAAGATAAAATGGGCATAATTCATACACTTTAATTTCTTCAACAAGACCCCTGAAATGGTTTAACATGCACAGTGTTATATTTATCGTAAATAATTAATTATATTATAGAATATGCTTTATCAGTGCTCAGTTTTTTAGAGGGCTCTGCATGAAATCAAAATTGGAGTCTTGTGGTCATCTGTATGCTAGTGTACTCCTAATAGTTGACCAAAGTAACCTTTAGCAGATATCCACATTTAAATTTTACGGTACAAAAATGTTGATAACTCATCTTGCACTACAGACATTTTTGTCAAATCAAATGAATGAGAATGCAAGTAGCAAATCATGGCTCATGGCTATGATGAAGCTAAAGCCTATTGGCTGTTTAAATAAAAAAAAAAAGATGATACCTTTGATATAGCGTGTCCTGCCTAAACGTATGGTCATTATCACTGGAACTATTAAAATCTTAATTAAAATAAGCATATGATTAAATATGTATGTTCATAAATATAATTGATATCTTATTTATAATAGCTTTGATGAAATTGTCCTGATTAAGTAAGGTCTTATTTAACACAATTTCCACATGCAATGTAACTTGATCAATGATTGGAGAAGGTCACCAATATCTGCACCAATCACAGGCGCACTTATTTCTGGAACCGTTTGGCATGCACCATGTGGATGTAGAAATCAGTTCTATTCTCTCTCCTCTGAATTGCATCAGACCTGCTAGCTGAAATCTCTTTGTGTAATATATTATGTCTGCCAATAGATCTTGGATAAGGGGCTCCCAAACAATCACCTTCCAATTACCTCCCCTCATTGATTAGAGCATTAGCCCAGCATCAGACACACACACACACACACACACACACACACACTGTGAATACATTAGCCCAGACTGAGTGAGATGTAAAGGTCAGACAAAATGAGAATGCGAGTGACAGAGAGATAGAGAGATAGAGAGAGAGAGAGAGAGATAGAGAGAGAGAGAGAGAGAGAGAGTGAGAGAAAGAGAGAGAAATGAGGAGGAGAATGATAAATGATGTGTGATTCCAGCCACAGCTTCTATAAAAAGCAGCAGAGCAGGACCGAGAGAAAAAAGGCAAAATCTTCTCTTTTCTCTTGTCTTGTATTTCCATTTGTTTTCCTATTGTATACATTCTACATTATTTATTATAAAGTGTATACATTGTAATGTGTATATTGTACATTGTAATCTGTGCATTGAATTGTATTCACTAAAGTTTAAACTTAATTAACAAACAATTCTGGTCAACTAATACTAAAGCAATATTCCGGGTTCGATACAAGTTAAGCTCAATCGACAGCATTTGCGGCATAATATTGATTACAACAAAAATTTATTTTTGACTCGTCCCTCCTTTTCTTTAAAAAAGCAAAAATTGAGGTTACAGTGAGGCACTTACAATGGAAGTGAATGAGGCCAATTTCTGAACATTAAAATACTCCGTTTCATAAGTATAGCCACAAGACATAAACAATATTCTCGTAAAAATGATTTTAGTGTGATAAAATCACTTACTAACCTTTTCTGTGTAAAGTTATAGCCAATTTTACAACTTTGTTGCCATGATGATGTAATGCCAACAAACCCTAAAACACTAAAATGACAATTTAAACAACTTTACAGCTCAAATAATACATGAGTTCCCTATCTGTCACTCACTCGACGTTGTGTCGATGTAGTGACACTAGGGGTCACTCTTGGGAGCCCAAGACACCTCTGGTCTTTGATAAAAGGCCAATGAAAATTGGCGAGTGGTATTTGCATGCCACTCCCCCGGACATACAGGTATAAAAGGAGCTGGTATGCAACCACTCATTCAGATTTTCTCTTCGGAGCCAAACGGTCATGCTCATTGAGCTGAATCCTACTGTTCATTCACCTCTGCTGGATCTGACGGCGCATTTCAGCGGCTTCTCCCTCCTCTGCTCTGGTGCACTGCAGAGAACGCCCCTAGGCAAGAGAGTATATTTTCTGAAAGAGCTTTTTTCTCCTCTAAAAGTGTATATATATTTCTCTAAAAGAGCGCACACACGGAACGTCTTTTTAAAGATGCCTTTCCGATTGTGTGTTATTCCTGGTTGCGGTCGTTATCTCTCAACTTCGGATGGTCATGATCGCTGTCTTTCGTGTCTGGGCGTGACCCATATGGAGGCAGCGTTTGTGGATAGTTCATGTTCTCATTGCGAGAACATGACCATGGCAACGTTACGGTCGCGGCTTGCTTTCGTAAGAAAGCAAGCCACCCCAGCGGCTCCCCGCCTCGGTCCTTCTACCTACGGGTATGAGGCCAGCGCGGCTAGCACTGGGGGTGATTTGGGGACCTCAATGGGATCGTCTCCGCTGGGTATCCCCCCGCGGACCTCCCATTCCCCAGCACGCTCGTCTGCCCCCGTCGGGCTTCTGGATGAGTTTGCCGGCTCGTCTCACGGCGAGTCTGGCTTTTTGTTCGCTCGCGGTGCACCTATGCTCGCAGAGCGCCGCCACCTGGCGTGGATGCCCTAAGCTCCCGTCCAAGCCCTGTAGGCTCACGTCATCCCTGACGGCTAAAGCCTACAGCTCTGCTTTACAAGCCTCCTCTGCCCTGCACGCCACGGCTCTCCTGCAGGTCCACCAAGCCAAGGCATTGAAAGAACTGCAGGAGGGTAGTTCCGCCCTAGATTTGATGCAGGAACTGCGCTCAGCGACCGACCTCGCTCTCCGAGCGACGAAGGTCACGGCGCGGTCTCTCCGGCAGACGATGGCCACACTAGTGGTCCAGGAGCACCACCTTTGGCTCAACCTGGTCGAGATGGGTGAGGCCGACAAGACACGGTTCCTTGCTGCCCCCATTTCCCAGGCTGGCCTATTCGGCAACACCGTTGAGGACTTTGCCCAGCAGTTCTTGGCGGTGAAGCAGCAGACGGAGGCAATCCGGCACATCCTGTCCCAGCACGGCTCAAGATCCTGCACCCCGTCTGCTCGTCACCAAGGGCGTCCCCCTACGGTGACTGCACCGGCTCCGCCCCTTCGGCCCGGCCCCGGTGTGGAGCCCACTGCAGGAAGCAGAACCCACCCATCTCACAGCCGGTGCCTAAGAACCCACGGAGGTCCTCAAAGCGCCCCTGAGATGGGCGACCCAGGGACGAGGAAACCCACTCACTTGGAGCTGGTAAAAAGACCACTCCATCCTCCGGTGGAGGGCTGGGCGGAAAATCTTTTGTTGCCTTTTTGTTTGATTTCGCCGCATGCCCAAGTGGCTGCGGTACCCAACAGTTCAGCAAAAGAGCGGCTTCCTTCCTCCCTGGGTCACATACCCGGTGTGCACTGTCGTCACCACGACTACCATCCACAGGTTTTTTCTTGCAGGATTGGCACTCCAGCGTTGGCCTTTCCGCCCCTGAGTGCCCAGCTGTGGCACACATCTGCCCCCGATGTGGCAGTCTCCATGGGTTATGAGGACAGGCCTCTTCCTCCCCTGTCCCAGGCTGTTCCGGGGGCGGTCACAAGGAGCCAGGTAAGTGCTTCGATGTCCCTAGATTCAGCACGGCCATGACGTGGTGTGGCACCTCGAGCTCCGCCCCGCCGCGAGGCCCCACCTGCCGGTACGTCTGACGACACTGTCCCCTTGGTCCCCCTTGCGCAGAACTTGGACGCATGGCTCGCGCTTTCCAATCCTTCGCGATGGCTGATCTGGACCGTCCAACTCAGCTATGCGATTCAGTTCGCCAGGCGCCCGCCCAGGTTCAGCGGTATTCACTTCACCTTGGTCAAGAGCGAAAATGCTGCTACCTTGCGCACGGAGATCGCTACCCTCCTACGGAAGGGCGCGATAGAAACTGTCCCTCCAGCCGAGATGAAGAAATGGTTTTACAGCCCCTACATCATCGTACCGAAAAAAGGCGGTGGGTTGCGGCCAATCTTGGACCTGCGAGTACTGAACCGGCCCTTACACAGACTCCCGTTCAAGATGCTGAAGCAAAAACGCATTCTGGCGAGCGTCCGGCATCAAGATTGGTTCGCGGCAGTACACCTGAAGGATGCACACTTCCACGTCTCGATCCTTCCTCGACACAGACCCTTCCTACGGTTTGCATTCAAGGGTCAGGCGTATCAGTACAAAGTCCTCCCTTTCAGCCTGTCCCTGTCTCCTCATGTCTTCACGAAGGTCGCAGAGGCTGCCCTTGCCCCATTAAGGGAGGTGGGCATTCACATTCTCAACTATCTCGACGACTGGCTAATCCTAGCTCACTCTCGAGACATGTTGTGTGCAAACAGGGACCTGGTGCTCTCACACCTCAGCCGACTAGGGCTTCGGGTCAAGAGGGAAAAGAGCAAGCTCCTCCCAGTTCAGAGCATCTCTTTTCTCGGTTTGGAGTTGGACTCAGTCTCCTTGACGAACGAGCGTGCCCAGTTGGTGCTGGCCTGTTTGAAGGCATTCAAACAGAAAACAGCAGTTCCACTGAAACTTTTTCAGAGGCTGCTGGGGCATATGGCATCCTCGGTGGTGGCCACCCCGTTCGGGTTGATGCATATGAGGCCGCTTCAGCACTGGCTCCAGACTCGAGTCCCGAGATGGGCATGGCGCCACGGGACACATCGCGTGGTCATCACGCCGGTCTGTCACCATCTTTTCAGCCCTTGGATTGACCTCTCGTTTCTACGGGCAGGTGTTCCTCTAGAACTGGTCTCCAGGCACGTCGTGGTCATGACAGATGCCTCCAAAACGGGCTGGGGTGCTGTTTGCAATTGGCACCCAGCCGCCGGCCTCTGGACAGGTCCGCGACTGCATTGGCACATCAGCTGCCTCGAATTGTTGGCAATTCTGCTTGTCCTGAGGAGGTTCCGGCCGTTGATCCAGGGCAAGCACGTGTTAGTTCGGACAGACAACACGACAATGGTAGCATATGTCAACCGCCAAGGCGGTTTGCGCTCTCGTTGTATGTCACAACTCACCCTCCGTCTCCTCCTCTGGAGTCAGCAGCACTTCAAGTCGCTGCGAGCCACTTACATCCTGGGCAACCTCAACACTACAGCGGACGCACTGTCATGGCAGGTTACCCTCAGGGGAGAGTGGAGACTCCACCCTCAGGTGGTCCAGCTGATTTGGAGTCGATTCGGACGGGCACAGGTGGACCTGTTCGCCTCCCAAGAATCCTCCCGCTGCCTGCTCTGGTAGGCCCTCACCGAGGCTCCCCTTGGCATAGACGTGCTGGCACACAGCTGGCCCCCTGGCCTATACAAATATGCGTTTTCCCCAGTGAGCCTGCTTGCACAGACCCTGTGCAAGGTCAGGGAGGATGAGGAGCAGGTCGTCCTGGTAGCACCCTACTGGCCCATCCAGACGTGGTTCTCGGACCTCACGCTCCTCACGACAGCTCCCCCCGGTGAATTCTCCTGAGGACGGACCTTCTTTCTTTACCTGCGGTGGTAGACACGATCACTCAGGCTAGGGCCCCCTCTACGAGGCGCCTGTATGCCTTTAAGTGGCGTCTGTTCACTAAGTGGTGTTCTTCCCGACGTGAAGACCCCCAGAGATGCGCAGTCAGATCAGTGCTTTCCTTCCTGCAGGAGAGGTTGGAAGGGAGGCTGTCCCCTTCCACCTTGAAGGTGTGCGTTGCCACCATAGCAGCACACCATGATGCAGTCGACGGTAAGTCCTTAGGGAAGCACGATCAGATCATCAGGATCCTAAGAGGCACCAGGAGGCTGAATCCCTCCAGACCGCGCCTCGTTCCCTCATGGGACTTCTCTGTAGTTCTTCAGGGTCTACAGAGAACCCCCTTTGAGCCTTTGCAGTCAGCCGAGCTTAAGGCACTCTCCTTGAAGACTGCACTACTGACTGCGCTCACTTCCATCAAGAGGGTAGGTGACCCGCAAGCGTTCTCTGTCAGCGAAACGTGCCTGGAGTTTGGTCCGGGTTACTCTCACGTGATCCTGAGACCCCGACCGGGCTATGTGCCCAAGGTTCCCACCACCCCTTTTAGGGACCAGGTGGTGAACCTGCAAGCGCTGCCCCAGGAGGAGGCAGACCCAGCCCTGTCATTGCTGTGTCCGGTGCGTGCTTTACGCATCTATTTGGATTGCACGCAGCGCTTTAGAATCTCTGAGCAGCTCTTTGTCTGCTTTGGTGCACAGCGGAAAGGAAGCGCTGTCTCCAAGCAGAGGATCGCCACTGGCTCATTGACGCCATAACTATGGCATATCTCACCCAGGACATGCCGCCCCTGGTAGGGCTATGAGCCCATTCTACCAGGGGTGTAGCGGCTTCCTGGGCCCTGGCCAGAGGTGCCTCTCTAACAGACATTTGCAGAGCAGCGAGCTGGGCAACACCCAACACCTTTGCAAGGTTCTACAACCTCCGGGTGGAACTGGTTTCGTCCCAGGTAGTGGCACGCAACACAAGCGAATAAGCTCGGGATAGCCGGCCGGGTGTATCGCTTGCACATAGTGCCTTCCACCTCCTTTTGAGCCTAAGACATGCATCATTAATTCCCAGTAGTGTTCACAAGTTTGTTCCCTGGCTGACTTCCTACGAGCCCTGTGGCAGTCTAGTTTTCAGAGAGATTCCCTGCTGGCCCACTACACGTGCTAACTAAGAGTCCTGTTCTGGGGTAGGTGCTCCGCATGTGGCGGTTCCCTGTAAGGCTAACCCCATGCGATATATATCTTTCGCTAATTCGTTTCCCTGTTGGCAAACTGCGTCTTCCTTGGGCAGAACCTTTCTGCCCCAGTCTCCATGTTTGTAGTAACTCCTCCCCATTGGGCAGGATCTACCTTGAAGACTCTCCACATGGTTGGAAAGACCATGTGACGTATCCTTCCACTTAAATATCCCCCCCTCTCTTTGGACGAGGTGTGGTCTCCGCTGTGTCTTCCCCTTGGGAGGGACACCCCCCTACTAGACCTGGCGGCCCAGTCGGATAATCCCCTTCTTTTTTAGGGAGTGGAAAAAAGAGAAGGGGAAAAGAGGCCACGACTGTGTTAAGCCTGTCTCTATCTCTTGGGTAGTCGACTTGTCCCCAAAAAGGGCCGTTCGACACTCATAACTATGTTGGGGGAGGTTACGTGTCGACCTGGTGTGCTGGCTATGAGGCACACAGTAGTCTGCCCACCACACACCGCCAGTTCACGTAACACAGTTCAGCCAGTTGTGGCGTTTCGTATAGGGACCCAAGTGTCACTACATCGACACAACGTCGAGTGAGTGACAGATAGGGAACATCCTGGTTACTTGTGTAACCTCCGTTCCCTGATGGACGGAACGAGACGTTGTGTCCCTCCTGCCACAACGCTGAACTACCTACTGAAATGGCCGGACATTATATTGGCTCCTGAATGAGTGGTTGCAAACCAGCTCCTTTTATACCCGTATGTCCGGGGGAGTGGCATGCAAATACCACTCGCCAATTTTCATTGGCCTTTTATCAAAGACCAGAGGTGTCTCGGGCTCCCAAGAGTGACCCCTAGTGTCACTACATCGACACAACGTCTCGTTCCCTCCATCAGGGAATGGAGGTTACACAAGTAACCAGGACGTTTTAACAGAAGAATGAATGAAAGTGCTATTATAAAATTATAAGCATCACATTTCTGCCTTTAAACCCTCCAAAAATTGGCCCCATTGACTTCCATTGTAAATGCCCCACTGTAACACAGATTTTTGCTTTTTTAAAGAAAAGGAGGGACAAGACGAAAGTAATTTTTGTGTTAATCAATATTATGCCACAAATGCTGTCGACTGACCTTAACTTGTATTGAACACGGAATATTCCTTTAATTGTTTGTGTCTGGCGCTCTTGGGCATATTCAGAAATTTCAGTTTCTAATTACTTCTAAAAGGTGGAATAAAGAGGAAAAACTATGTTATATTAGAGCAACAATTTAACGGATTTTGTATTTTCCTTTCTTTTTTTTATGCAATGGAACAGAACGGGATCCCAAAGTAACAATTTTTAGGGAACTCCCTTAACTGTTACAGTATTAGGGGTCCAGGAAAGTATGTATAGTCATTATTGTTACAAATAACTCTTTGCATTTATTGTAATTTATTGTCTATTGCTGCATGTTGAGCAGATGTCAAATGTGACCAAGGTAAATTTCGCTACTTCACATTTACTGGCGAATAAAAAAAATTTAAATTCTGATTCAGACATTTCCTATTTCCACTTTGGGAATCATATACAGCTACATTAGGGATGTGCCTTGCACGTTAGCATCTGTGAGTTATAGAATCTGAAAAATGTATCTCTTGTGTATTGATCATGCAGAGAGTGCTGCCAGCACCCAAAGATGTGAATTCAGTTTCAGATGAGTGAGTGTGAATGCTAGCATGTGTTACAGGTATGTGTGTGTGTGTGTGTGTGTGTGTGTGTGTGTGTGTGTGTGCGTGCGCACGTGTGCAAGTGTGTGAAAGGAACTCATAAATGGTAATTTCCTCCACACTGACTCTGGGCATGGTCTATGGCCTTACTAATTGGATCTTACAGTCTTGTCTACCCTGAGGCAGTATGTGCATGTGTGTGTGTGTGTGTGTGTGTGTGTGTGTGTGTGTGTGTGTGGCAGTTGGCCACACACACAGGTGGTATAACAGGCAACCTCAGGGCAGGATATGGTGCTCTCTGCCTCTCACATTCCCACTGATTAAACACACACACACTGACACACTGGTTATAATTCTTAATGACCAAACAGTATAAAAAACTAAAACAGTATAATCAAATCTGACCAGTTCAAAATGTAAAAATTTCAGCAGACGCTGCAATTTTATGAGTCTTGTGCGAGGGCAAGGCATGGCGTTACACAGCGTGACACATCCATTCGTTCTTTGAAATTATGCTCATGCGAAGCCTGTGGAACACTTGATTTTATTTCTCTGCATCGTTCCTTTTGTGCCATGGGGTGCCACATTGTCGTTCATGGTCAAAGTCAAGGACAGACAGATAGCAGGCTGTGCTCCCAACATTAGCCGGAACTGAAACGATAATGTTTCTTTTGATGACGCAGATGTTAATGGGGGTTTGTTCTGCGTGGGTTCTGTTCTCCTATGGAGCCGAGCCGCGTCTGTGCAGTTTGGAGGCAAAGCAGAATTCATTTGTCGTCCCAAACGATACTAAAGAATGCAAACAGGGCAGCTAATGTGTTGAAGGCTGATGTCTGGGCTGTGTTATGTAATGTGGGCTCTCTCAAATGAGTCTATTTGATTTATTTTCTGTGCGAAATGCTGTACAAATATATTCTGCTATTTTTCCGGATGAGGAACACCTGCTTTTAAAGCACAAAGTATTTTTCATGTTTATTTTTTTGTTTTTTTTTACACACTTATGTGCTAATTATGCCACAAATCAATGTGTTGACAAGCTCTCAGTACTCTACTCAACTCTAACACATAGGCCATGTACACACTGTAAAGTTTTGTGAGTGACAACCACATATAAATGCAGAAATAAAACCCCTAAATTATTGTTCTGTAAGGAAGCATCGCCAGGGGCGTAGCTACAGATGTTGGGCCCCGGGCACAGAACTATTTTAGGGCCCCCTAAATAATTTGGTTTGTGGTGAGGGTTATACATATGGTCTAAGATGGATATTTATCCTTGCTATATTATTTATAAGTGTGGCAGCGGGGGCGTGGTCAAGCATCTCTCCGGAGAGAGAGAAAGCGGTAAGGGCGCTTACACCTGAGCTAAATTATGTCTAACACCTGTCTCTAATTTCAGTGAGCACGGGGAGAGCGGCTTAAAAGAGCCACACCGCCAGTAGTCGGGGTGAGAGATTGGCGCAAGGAAGGCCACGGTCTTATATATTGTTATGCTGATGATGTAATGAAGTGGGACTCTTTAAGTAACTATTTGTTTGTGAAACTGTTGAGTGTGTGTGGAACTGTAAGCGACAGGGTGCACAATTAAACGCCTACCTGAAACAGGAAACCTTGCTGCTTGCCTCCTCCTTCCATTGAGAAGAGTTAAAATAAGTAATTCACAATTTTCACATTCACATTATTTGAATCAAGCAATAAATAAGAAAAAACACACAAAAAAAAAAAAAAATGGCATACAAACAAAATTAATTATGTATACATTTATAATTTACAAGTTCTTGTGTTGGTAAAATCACCATAAGATCTCTGAAATGAGAGGGGCACCAGTTTGTTCAGTCTATCCTGAGGCTTTTTTTTTCCTCTCAGGTAGTTTTAGCAAATCATAATTTGCTAACTGACATTAACATAGGGTCCAAAACAAACTTAAAATATTAATAAACTAATTATAATATTTATCATTTATTTATTATCAAATTATTTATAAAAACAAATTCTGATAAGCCATGCAACTAGGGCTGTCACGATTATGAAATCTGGCTGATGATTAATTGTCAAACAAATAATTGCGATTATGACAATTAATTGTCTCTTTAAGGGCTTTCACGATTAATTGTCATAAATTGTCATATTTTTTAAGGTGCGCTTTTTTTCTGTATGTGTGCTTCATACACCTTAAGAAGTCACTTTTACATATTTAACTTGAAATATTTAAATCACATAATAAAATAGGAATATAATAAAGGCTTTAACAACTTATGAATGACATGAAAAATAAGGTTTTAAATATCAAAATATTTCTAAATATTTAAAATATGTCTCTCTTTTTGGTCAACTTTAGTTTTGGTCAATTTTACATTTACACTTGTTTTTTTGAAGTCATATATTTGATAATTTTTTTTAAATAAAAAGTACAATATAATTTTATGTGCTTTATATATATTTTATTATATTTATATTATTATATATTTATTATAATAATGCAATAGTAAATCCCCTTTCCTCCCAATTTGGAATGCCCAATTCCCAGTGCGCTCTAAGTCCTCGTGGTGACGTAGTGACTCGCCTCAATCTGGGTGGCGGAGGACAAATCTCAGTTGCATCCGCGTCTGAGACTGTCAATTTGTTGAGCGCGTTACCATGGAGACGTAGCGCGTGTGGAGGCTTCACGCTATTTTCCGCGACATCCACGCACAACTCACCACATGCCCCACCGAGAGCGAGAACCACATTATAGCGACCACGAGGAGGTTACCCCATGTGACTCTACCCGCCCTAGCAACCGGGCCAATTGGTTGCTTAGGAGACCTGGCTGGAGTCACTCAGCACGCCCTGAAAACATTTCTTTCCTAATTTCTTCAATTTCACACGTTTTTTAATGCTCTGATTAAACCCACGAGCCCTTATTTGTCATGAAGCAAAACCTTTGAGATTTCATCACTCCACAGAAATAGAGTAAGCGTGCTCCTCTGTGCCACTACGTGTATGTACCAGAAACTCAGCTGACAGCGTGCGCATCAGAGCGCTTCACACGCTCTTCCAGACAGGAACTTGTTGATGTCCGCGGTGCGGCCCAGTGACGCTGAATGACACACAAACGCACCGTTCATGGCATTTATGCAGTATATTCGCTTAAAATTCCCTTATTTGGGCATTAAAATGTGATTGGCACTTGAATGCCCAATAATCGCGGTTGTCTCAAATAACCGCGGTTTGATCAAATAACCGTGTGACTGTGGAATTATTTAGCTAACTTTTCCTTGCAAATCAGTAACAAACAACACAGGTTATTAATTCTGTCAGGAAAGTGAAACTAAACCTCATAGAAAAAGAACTTCTGTTGTGGTTTTTGCTTGGGGACTTGCTATTGGCTGTTGTGTTTGCATAATTAATTAGGTAGGTCTGTGCAGGTTTTAGGGACTGTTAGGGAATGTAACTGTAACTTTATTCACTCCCGTGAAAGTTTGCGGGAGCAAGCGAGTGGGTGTCACAATTGTATACATATAGACAGTGTGCAATAGAGATAGTGGCCCGTGTGGCACATGGTCACAGAGAGTAAAAGATCTGCCTTTGCCTTTCTATGGGCCCCCCTACAGTGAGGTTCCCTGTTACTCAGGTCCAACATTACCTGTGGTCCGACACCCCTGATCATACCCTTTCAAACTGATTTTTAAAACAAGTTGATTTTGAGTGCACCATCCAAAAAATAATAATAATAAATAGAATTTTTGATAATTAAGCATGGCAGGGGGGAAAGTGTTTGTCTAAAATGCTGCAGCAGAAATGACCCATTCACATGTCTAAATTTAGTCAGTTCAATTCAAGTCACACTTTCCACAGAACATTTGCTTTAAAGGCATAGTTCATCCACTCTCGTGTTGCTCAAAACCTGCAAGACATTTGTTTTGCAACACAAAATGATGTACAGTATCCATCAAAATGTCCTGCTCTTTTCTATACAACGAAATTGCATTGTGATCACTGGTTTTCAAGTTCAGTTGCAATTTTGATTGCTTTATTAAAATTGAGTGTTTGTGGGTCAGAGTCCTCTAAAACTTTACATAGGCTATATAAACTTTTTATAGGCTATATTGTCATAATCTTTTTTTTAGTCATTCGTAGAATCATTTGTTATTTAATACATTAATTTTAATAACAAATATTGTTCATACTGTAAATTTGTTTGGAATACTTTTTGATGCTTTGCATAGATAGTTATGTTGCACGTGTTGTATTTTATTTTGTCATCTTGCCTAGGGCACCAAGTGAGCAATGACCAACAATGGTGTACCCTCAAATAAACAGGTGCATGATGGCCCTGGTTTCATGTGTGTACGGCATACAGGAGTGTATCTTGAAATTGCAACGGTTTTTATATTGTTTTATAACTACAGTATAGGAAACATCTTCATAACAAGAAGCATCAATGCAAACAGTTTAACCTGTTAGGTATTAACTATTTTTGATTAAATAAATATCACCAACCAGAGACGGTACACTTTTAAATATGTTCATAATTTTAACGGGAAAAGATTGTAAAAAAGCTACTGTAAAATTGTTAATTAGTGAACTGGTAGTTACCTTACCATATAAAATTAGATTATATTTAACAAGACAATACATCTCATTTTAGCATAAAACAATGTAAAAAAAACTATTTAAAATTATGATTTTTACTGTATGTATTTAACCATGAACATGTATATTATGTTTAACAAGACAATACATGTACTTATGGTAAGATGTTCTTAAAAATTGTCGTGAAAAGCAATAATTGCTTTTTTAATTAACAATGTTTAATTAATGTTTACTGCAGATATACGGTGGTGAACTGTAAAAAAAAAAAAAAAAAAAGCCATTAAATTGACATCCCATAATGCCTGAAACATGGTCAACCACATCATTTTTTACCATAAATGTAATAGGATTTTGTTGTTGTTGTTGTTTTTACAGTAAAGAGAGACAATATCAAGACACATCCTCTGAGGTTTTCTGGCACCGCACCTCAGACAAGCTTTCAGTGTCTAAAAGAGAGTGATGTCACTGTTTTAACAACTAGTTGTTCAGTGCAGTTCTGTTAATCCTATGTGGATTTTTCTGTTGATAGAATGTAGTCGTCACTCTCGTAAATAACTGTGTGCACAGAATTAAATAAAGTCTCAGTGGATGAGTAACAAACCTATTTAGCTGCAGTGTGTATGCAGTTATAAACTAACACATACAAAGGCACACATAACTACACCCTGTGAGACTACAATAGAGTGCAAAGTGTTTGTGAATGTATCTCTGTACCTGAGGCCCATAATCTTGTAGGCATCAGGCAGATAGCAGCGAGTGTTCTCCATCTGAGCGGGGTCCGAGTCACAGATCTTGTCATCTGTGCGCCCATAATTGGCACTCTCGATCATAATGACATCGGTGCCCGGGCAGCGCAGTTCGATAGGATAACCCTCACACGACAACTCTCGACGCACCACAGCCATCGGCACCGGAGCACGACTTAAAACTGCAGAGAGAGAGAAAGAGAGAATTTTTTATATTACAAAGATTACAGCAGACTATGAAAAAATGTAAATGTTCTTCAGCTTTCTTTGATGCACACCCTCTCTCATATAAGATTCCTGTTTTTGAGCATAAACCATTGATAAAAGTGTGTGTGGATGTGTTTTTACTGGCTTTACTTTTTCATCTGTGCTAATCAATTTTTTTTCTTCTTTTTATTCTTTCTAATCTTTCTTTTTCTATATATATTTGGCCCCTGGATTTTCAGTTTGTTTGTTTTTTGTTTTTTTATCTTCATGGGCAAATATTATTTATAAATCATATACAAAATAAATAAAAATTACAAAATTACAAAAATAAGACACATTTTTTTATGTCAAATACATCACTTTAATTCATTCATTAACATAAACTCTCAATCTGAATAACTAGATTTAATATTTACTATCAATTACCCAGAAAATTAAATCAACATCAAATATTTTATGCAATAATGCATTTAACTAGGCCTAGAATAGCATATTAAAACCCATATTATGATCTCTTTACTGTGCAATATTCTCTCGTGCATTATGCATTTGCATGTATGTTATGTAAATAAATATTTACGTATAAATACTGTTAAAACAGACTATACCCAATTTTCACAAACATGTACATAGGTTTCTTTTTGGCAGATGCTATTTGCACCCTGGTGCAAATAATGGTGTATCCTATGTACACCCCATTGCAAACAGTAGCAGATATTATTTGCACCCCAAACCGGTGCAAATAATGGTAGATACTAATTGCACCCTGGTGCACATAGTGTCAGATACTATTTGCACCCATATTTAAATACTAACATACAGTATATGGGCATCACTGTAGTGTGTTTATTGTGTTTATTCAGAGCCCCACAGACACACTACATTAGCCCCTACCCCTAAACCTAACCTTAACCTTACCTTAGAAAAAAATAACCTTGGTTTTACTACAGTAACCATGGTTTCACCATGCAATTATTTTTAAATTTACAGTAACCACAAAATCAACCATTGTTACTATATTACCACCATATTACTGTACTAACACCATGGTTAATTGCATTAAAACTATGGTTTCTGCCAAAAACAAACATGGTTACTACAATATTATTAATACAGTGATGCAATCTACACACAAGCAATGCTAAGCCGCGGGAACGAGTCCGATCGACAGACCCCTCCTCCGGATCAAACCCTTCTCTGGACTCTCCAACATTCACCATAACCAAATCACTGCGATGAAATCAACATTTATATCTATTATTCTAAGTAGTATAAAAGGAAATATTAAGAGTGGAATCAGGAAATTGAATGGGGAGAAGAGTTGGACAAAACGCAGATTCAAACCGTGGTCGTTAGGAAAACAGTACGCATTCACACATGGTCTTTACAGCGATGCCTATTGTCTAGTTTGTTGTATATTCCTGTGGTTCCACCAGACTACTGGGGTGCAAATACCTGCACTGTGTGGCAGATGCTATTTACACCGGGTGCTAAATTTCTCTGTTGATTCTTGTAATGATTCTTGTCTATATAATATATTTAAATGCTCACGTATCCAAAACAAATCCCTTTTTTGTTGAAGTACACTTGGCCAATAAAGCTACAAATAAAACATGGAGGACCGGGCATTTTTTTGCCTGCCCATTGTGAATTTCGTAATTGTTTCTTTTTGTTTTAAGGGTAGGGTTAAGTTAGCTTTTATATAAAATGGTGTGTCCTCATTTGGATAGTAGGGGATAAATGTGTCTGTGTTTAAGAGAGAAAACAAGTACAAAGAGCAATACAGGAATAACTCACTGGAGGAAAACTATTCTTTCATTACAGAATATAAAGATGTCATACTTGTACCAAAAGTCACATCTCTCTAGTGATCAGGTCGCAAGTAATAATCTCTCTTTAAATTACAGCTGTTCACACTTAAATCAAAAATGACATTTTTTACCGCCACCCCTTTCCTGTTACCGTAGCAACGCACTCCTTTCCCTTGCATGACGTATAGCCATAGACACACACCAACACAATAAACACCACTGTAGTGCCTCAGACAAAGACACAGACGCACGTACGCTCTTATGAAATGAATCTAAAGGATGTGAATGACACTTGACTGTCTGCACGAGTTAATTTCATATTCCGCTGCTGCCTCTAATTAGCATACAGGAGAGAGAATAAATAAAGCATAGGGGTGAAACACACTCCTCCAATCAGGATTCAGGATGATACTCTCGTCACTGTAATCATTTGTATGTTGAGATTTAACTGACAGGCACGCACACATAACTGACAGCCCCAGAATGCTTCTTATATGAAGAGAACGCAAAGGCCAGCAGAAATTACTATGTGCATAAGTGTGTGGGCAGGGCTGAATGTATGGAACTGAAATGGCTTATGGGTATAATGTGGGTTATTGGTTTAAATAGGATTGAGTGCAGCCAGGATGGCTGCTGTTGAGGTGGAACAGCGTTTCAGCGCCCTTGAGACCAGAAGAAGGTGAGCGTGAGAGAAAAGAAGCAATCAATGGCAGTGAGCAAAAAGCAGAGCGGGTGAGTGAATGTGTGTATTACTGAGATATAGAGAACGTCAATGACAGACTGAAGAGAGAAACGGGTGTTGAAGGAGGTGAGAGGGACACTGAGCGTTTGTTAAAGGAACAGTTCAACCAAACATTAAATTCGGTCATTATTTAATTACCCTGAAGTCATTCCAAATGTACTTAACTTTTTCCATGGAACACAAATGGTGAATTTTTGATAAATATCCTGGCTGCATTTTTCTGCATAATAAAAGTGAATGAGGACTGGGGCTGTCAAGCTCCAAAAAGACAAAAAGCACCAAAAAATATCATTAAAGTGGCCCTTACAAATTGTGCGCTATATTCCAAGTCTTCAGAGGTCATGTGATAGCTACTGTATGTGTGAGAAACTAAAATTTAAGTTGTTATTCACTGAAACTCTTGACATCCACCCTAACTCTCCTTGGAATGTTCATGAGAGAAGTAGCAATGTCCGATTTACTTCACAAAACCATTCTACCAATCAACTTTTTGTATTGTAGAAATGTGAAACTTGTCTGCTGCCACGCTATACTGTGTGTATATGATGTTACGTATTTAAATGAACTGAATTATAATATTTATTATATTTTATATTTATAATAATTTTAACTAATAATCTTCATTTGGGGGCTTTCTCATAAATATCGATTATATGCAATTCATTCGATTGACAATATATATATATATATATATATATAGTTTGATTTTGTTTTTTTGTATTGGTTTGGGATTAAATATGACCAGGACGTTTTTGGCCACGTTCACACAACAGCAGAATACAGCTGTCAGACCTGTTTTGAGTGCTTTATTCGGTTACGTTCACACACAGTTCGGTTATTTACGAGAGTGACAACCGCATTCTATAACCGAACTGACACCCGCAAATTTTCAGGTCTCACAACCATATTTTCGGCAAACCTGTGCTGTGTGAACAGAACCGCACTGGAAAACTAGTTGTTAGTTACGTCATGTACAGTGAGAGCCACGCTGCACTGTACACGAGGGTTTCTCGTATGTTTCATGTGGGGTTTCGTTAACTCACGGAGACGGAGAAATGAGCTGCGTGTCATCCAAAGATTCAGCCAATGTTTTCCACCGGCTACTCAAGGGCACGAACCGCACGACACAAAAGCTGCGCTCTGCACGCAGTTAAAAATCATTCAAAGCCGCAGTCGGTTAATTATATGATGGATGAACTCGCACCTCGATTGCACTTAATAACATGGCAACAATTGTGATAAGACATGCCGGTGTTATGGACGTCGCCATCTTTTAGTCACTGTCACTATGGTTACAGGTGTACGGTTGTGACTTTGGTTGTTCGTTCATACAGACTACATTCGAACTGCTACTGTAAGCTGCTGTATGAACGGGACATTTCAAGACTCAAACTTGTAAGAAAATCTGGTTGTCAATCGCAAACACTGACTGTGTGAACGTAGCCCTTCTTCACTAACCTATTGCATGACTTCAGAAGACATGAGATATCGCACACAACACATATGGACCACAATTATGGTACTTTCATGGTGCTTTTGCATCTTTTTTGACGATTGAACGCTTTAGTCGCCATTTATTGTAACGAGCTAACAGCACAGTCTTCAGAATTTCTCCTTTTGTGTTCCAAGGGGTGTGAAACAATGAACTATTGGGTGAACTGTTCCTTTAAATCTTGTGTTGAACATTGTCCTGATGTTTTTAAAACATCCCCCCTTTGGCCAATTTACCCGTGTCCTCTGAGCTCAAAACGTTACACTAAAGGTCCCCTTGAGGGACCAACATGCACACACGGACATACTCACATGTGCAACACACGCGCGCACACACACACATAAAGCGTCCAGACGTCTGCATCTCTGATTATTGATCTGTCAGATCCTCTTACATCTGCACTCTATCTCACGCACTTTCAACAGGTTCACACACATTCACACATTTTTTATAGTTATAGATCGGCCCATAAAATGGCTCGTTCACAGAAAAATCAACCATCTATATTTCATCTTTCACTCGAAATGGAGCCTTCTATTAAAAGGCTTTGAAAGTTATTTGTGTTTGTTTGTTTCATATTTCTCTCTCCGATATGTTTGTGTGTTTCTGTGTATGTGTGAATAAAGCGTTTTGATCATAACTGATGCACAGTGGTTGTGAAATTCAGTGATTGCTCATGAATCATTTATTGCTACGAGCAGAGATGTCTCAATTAGTAGTTTCCAAAACTTTAATAAGACAAGAAAACTGTGAAATTTTCACTGAAGATTTGCGAGCTGTGCGCTTCGGTCTCATTTGGCTCGTCTGACAATCTACACTTCAAGGTTGGGGGGATAACTAATCAAATAAAAGCAGTAAGACATCTTGCTTATCCATCACTGCTTAAAACAACACAACAAGGAAATAATTGGGTTTTGGGTGTGGGTGTGCAGCTCTAAACAATAAGGCTTTTTTTCTGTTGGCCCAGTTATGCTGGGTTCACACATCCTCTGTGAGCGGGGAGTGAGCGGCGCTTTTTCGTTTCGGCGCCCATATTAACAGATTACACCATTGCAAGCATAAGTCACGAGGTGATGAGTCTCAGACGCGGCAGTGAGCGGATAGTTTCGGCTCACATTTATACATATACATTTATAGAGGACTTTGTCGTCTTTCTGTTTGGCGAGTGCACATGGCAACCGCTGTATCGTGAGATTGAGTGACAGCACATCCGCCTTGTTTGATCTCGTGGGGAGAGTGTGTGCTTGTCAAATGATATTGCAAAGTGAAAGACAGTCCCGGGCCAGCACAACAGTGTGGAAGAGTGGGCTGAAGAGAGCAAATTTGCTGTTTACTCTTATTCAGGAAATGATTGCACATTTATTAAAATACATGATCGCGGCCCATCATGTATGGCTGTGCGACCCAATTTGCAAGCCTTACGTTGCATCAAGAACATGAATGAATATTAAAATACCATGTGAAACTTTAGCAGCGGCGGTGTTGAATTATAAGCACCGCTGCTAAAGTTTCACATTGTTTGCTAAATGCATATAGGGGATACAATGTCGTTGAAATGTAATAATGTAGACACTGGCTTGACTGGGCAAGTCAACTATTCTATCAGCTGGCTCGAAAACCTCACACACTGGTCCCTGATCATCAGGCCTCTATTGCTGAGCCATGATGTGTGTGTGTGTCTTACCAAGTGTGACGGGTGTGAAGAGGGTGAAGAGGAAAAATAGGTGTGTGGACCACATGACCACTGATGACCCCGATGACCTCTGCACTGACTCGCTGAAGTTCAGTCTCACACACCTTAGAGCCATGGAGTTCCTCTCCGACACACACACCTAAAGCAAGACGAACAACACACACACAGACAGAGTGAAGAGAGTGTTAATGTTTTTCTCTTTTATTCTATAAATGCAAGGAATAGTTCAACTTTAAAGACAACACAATGTCAAAACTGACTCAATTTACTTTCTTAATATATGTTCCTGGCCTTTATGCACGATCTATCAGTGCATGTTATTATAAAGAAAAAAAAATGTTTGGTTTCAGAATCTTTCATCAAAATGTAATCACTTTCTCTGCCTCTCAAATGACTTCTTTTCAGCTGATGTAACCAAAGTCACACAGGCTGCGAAAAATGATTTCAACCAATAATACCATAGCCTATCCAATCAAATCTCAATGGATCAAATCAAGTCCACCCATCATTATTGAATATGAATACCAGTAATAATCAGAAATATGTCACATTATAGAAGTTAAACGAGACACGAAAAGCTTAAAAGATTCAGAAGTTTACAGTAGTATGTTTCCTTGGTAACACTTTACAATAAGGTTGTATTTGTTAACATTAGTTAACATGAACTAACAATAAGCAATACTTTTACAGCACTTATTAAAATTATTAATAGATTCATGCTAATTAACAAATACATTTTAATAGACATTGGCCAATATTCAATAATAAGGTATACCGTGATGATTAACATGCACCATATTGTCATCGTGAGCACTTTAAAATACAGTGAAAATTTCTATATAATCTATTAACCAAACTGTTTAGATTTTTCTGAATGCACTGTAGCATTTCCATCAATAAAGCAACATTCCCAACATTCACTCTTACAGTAACAGGAAGACTTACCAAATTACTAGGGAACTCTAAAATTCACGTTTTTTTGGTCAGTTAATCTTTTCCCTCAAAATGTTACCATTGCTGTTACATGTTCACAGGAGCGGTTTTTACGACCACACAAACCATGCAATTGCGTGGGGCCCCGTACATCGGTGGGGGGGGCACCCACCCTGGTAGGAAAGCCACTTGAGGCGTGACATGATGTTCTGGGTACATGCGTGAACACGCTGTTGTCAGCGCTCTTAGAGCGGTTCA
>NC_059351.1:3165000-3315000 GCF_019703515.2 Myxocyprinus asiaticus | reverse complement strand
GTGCACATGTCTCAGTAATCAGAACATGTGCATATGCAACCAGTCAGTTCCAAAATTCACTTCATTGTTTAGCATGATGTCATTTTACCATATGCTAATCTTAATCACTTAATTACCCAATTAGCTACTTCAGCATAACCAGTGTGCGGCCACTGCAGCATGCATAAGACTGATTAACCAGTGAGCACCTCGGGGTGAGCATCATGGGTGCCGTTTTTCACTCATTAGCTTTACAGTTCCTAAAGAACTCATGATGGCTGTTTGGCTGAAAGTCAACTGACCAATTCATGGACAGTCAGAGCAGATACATAAAGCATTTTTTTTTTGTTGTTGTTGTTGTGCTTCGAATAGATTAGATTTGGTAGTTTTTTAGAAAGAAAAATGCCTAAATGTTGTCATGTGGTTTTTGCTCTACATATAAAACTATACACCGATCAGCCACAACATTAAAACCACCTGCTTAATATTGTGTAGGTCCCCCTCGTGCCGCCAAAACAGTGCTAACCCGCATCTCAGAATAGCATTCTGAGATGATATTCTTCTCACCAAAATTGTACAGAGTGGTTATCTGAGTTACCATAGACTTTGTAAGTTCACACCAGTCTGGCCATTCTCTGTTGTCCTCTCTCATCAACAAGAACTGCCGCTCACTGGATGTTTTTTGTTTTTGGCAGCAATCGGAGTAAATTCTAGAGACTGTTGTGTGTGAAAATCCCAGGAGATCAGCAGTTACAGAAATACTCAAACCCAAAAAAAAAAAAAAAAAAAATATATATATATATATATATATATATATATATATATATACACTATATTGCCAAAAGTATTCGCTCATCTGCCTTTAGACGCATATGAACTTAAGTGACATCCCATTCTTAATCCATAGGGTTTAATATGACGTCAGCCCACCCTTTGCAGCTATAACAGCTTCAACTCTTCTGGGAAGACTTTCCACAAGGTTTAGGAGTGTGTTTATGGGAATTTTTGACCATTCTTCCAGAAGCGCATTTGTGAGGTCAGACACTGATGTTGGACGAGAAGGCCTGGCTCGCAGTCTTCGCTCTAATTCATCCCAAAGGTGCTCTATCAGGTTGAGGTCAGGACTCTGTGCAGGCCAGTCAAGTTCTTCCACACCAAACTCGCTCATCCATGTCTTTATGGACCTTGCTTTGTGCACTGGTGCACAGTCATGTTGGAACAGGAAGGGGCCATCCCCAAACTGTTCCCACAAAGTTGGGAGCATGGAATTGTCCAAAATCTCTTGGTATGCTGAAGCATTCAGAGTTCCTTTCACTGGAACTAAGGGGCCAAGCCCAGCTCCTGAAAAACAACCCCACACCATAATCCCCGCTCCACCAAACTTCACAGTTGGCACAATGCAGTCAGACAAGTACCGTTCTCCTGGCAACCGCCAAACCCAGACTCGTCCATCAGATTGCCAGATGGAGAAGCGTGATTCGTCACTCCAGAGAACACGTCTCCACTGCTCTAGAGTCCAGTGGCGGCGTGCTTTACACCACTGCATCCGACGCTTTGCATTGCACTTGGTGATGTATGGCTTGGATGCAGCTGCTCGGCCATGGAAACCCATTCCATGAAGCTCTCTACGCACTGTTCTTGAGCTAATCTGAAGGCCACATGAACTTTGGAGGTCTGTAGCGATTGACTCTACAGAAAGTTGGCGATCTCTGTGCACTATGCGCCTCAGCATCCGCTGACCCCGCTCTGTCATTTTACGTGGCCTACCACTTCGTGGCTGAGTTGCTGTCATTCCCAATCACTTCCACTTTGTTATAATACCACTGACAGTTGACTGTGGAATATTTAGTAGCGAGGAAATTTCACGACTGGACTTGTTGCACAGGTGGCATCCTATCACAGTACCACGCTGGAATTCACTGAGCTCCTGAGAGCGGCCCATTCTTTCACAAATGTTTGTAGAAGCAGTCTGCATGCCTAGGTGCTTCATTTTATACACCTGTGGCCATGGAAGTGATTGGAACACCTGAATTCAATTATTTGGATGGGTGAGCGAATACTTTTGGCAATATAGTGTATATATATATATATATATATATATATATATATATATATATATATATATATATATTGTTTATATATATTATTATTTTTATTATTATTAACTTTCCTCAAGAAACTCAACATCTTCTCAAAGCAATGCAACAAACGAAATAATGCATAAGTAAAAATATCCAAAGAAAATAAACACTTCATAAGGCTCTTAATGAGTTCAGGTCATCTCTATAGAGAATATACAAATATCTGAAGGCAAACATGGCCTATTTGTTTCCTTATCTTGAACATCATTCGAACAGAATTTTAGTAAGGGTGTGTGTGATGAGGAGGAGGGCATGGCCGGGCCTTGATGGAGCACGGCCGGCACTGAATCAGCTGATCAGTGGGAGAGTGAGATAAGGGGCAGCCAGAGACGCCAGTTCGAGAGAGAGAGACAGACGCACGCGGCCGCGTTGTGTGTGTCTGTTTGTCTTATGTTTTATGTTGTTTTAAGTTGAGTTTTACATTAAACCTTACATTTACTGTACAGCCACTTCCCGCCTCCTCCTTGCCCATTGTTTACTTGTTACAGTGGTGATGTTTAAAATCCTGCTTGACATTGAGAGAAACCGGATTGAGTAGCGGGGGTGATCCCGCTCTGCACTCTTCTGTCTCTGGTACACAAATAACGGGAAGCCGGCTGGACTCGTGCGCACTTGTCTGCTCCATAGATAGCGTGCACAACAATCACATGAAACATAGCTGCACATGTCAGATGAAAAGCATATTTAGAATGCGAGATAAATGTAACTGAATTTGCTTGGGAGGCTTTTTAATTCTATCAGTCTCACATGAAGCCATGACCACTGATATATACGCACTATAACACTATATTGCAATATGCGTAGCGTTACTATAGTGAATGACTTGTAAGGCGATACATTTTTAAGCTTGCGCTACATAACCAACTACATTCACATGCTTTTATATAAATATATATAAAGCTCTGGAAAAAATTAAGAGACCACTGCAAAATTATCTGTTTCTCACGGCATCTTTTTTGTGATTTTGACCAGTTGTCATTTTCTGCAAATAAATGCTCTAAATGACAATATTTTTATTTGGAAATTGGGAGAACTGTTGTCAATACTTTATAGAATAAAACAAAAATTTTCATTTTACTCAAACATATACCTATAAATAATAATTCCAAATAAACATATATATATATATATATATATATATATATATATATATATATATATATATATGATATTTAAATATGACCAGGACATTCTAAACCACCCAGTAGTACTATAATAGTATCCTTTTACAGTACATGCAGCATTTAATCCCTCTTCCAGCACACACACACTCACTGTCACTTTCATTCTCTCTGATAATCTATAATGCCATATGGCAGTTTTGGACTCGATTGTGCTGCAGGTGCTGTACATATTTGGTGGATTTTGGATATAAATTATTGCACAGAGAAGATGCCTCAGTCCTGTTTGTGTCTGGCATGACCTTACGAGCTCCCATCACCCCCTGCAGCTCTGTGTGTCCAGTAATGAGAGAGACAACCTCTCTCTCTCGCTCTCTCTCTCTCTTCTAAGTGAGCGCCTGCCTGAACCCCCAAATCAGGGAATTAGAAAGACACAAATATGTAAACCCCCACCATCTCTCTCTCTCTCTCTCTCTCTCTCACTGTTCCTCCCTGTGTCTCTTCCCCTCACTGTCACTCTTTCTCTCTCTGTCTGGTATTGGTATTGTAGCATGGCTGATGGTCAGAGATATACACTCATTTGACCAGGAATTTACAAGTAACATATTTATTTGATCACACACACTTTACAGAAACTGTGCTGGCAAGACGTAACATAACATTTAATGCTCCAGTCTATGAATTGGAATTTCACTTAGAGTATTTCACCCATGTCATGTTTTGTGGAACAAAATAGAACTTTTGGAATTGTTTTTTTTTTTTTTGGGGGGGGGGGTTTTCCCCTTTTTCTCCCAATTTGGAATGCCCAATTCCCAATGTGCTCTAAGTCCTCATGGTCACATAGTGATTCACCTCAGTCTGGGTGGTGGAGGACAAATCCCAGTTGCCTCTGCATCTGAGACAGTCAACCCGCGCATTTTATCACATGGCTTGTTGAGCGTGTTGCCATGGAGACATAGCGCATGTGGAGGCTTCACGCCATCCACCACGGCAACCACGCGCCCCACCGAGAACAAACCACATTATAGCAACCACAAGGAGGTTACCCCATGTGACTCTACCCTCCCTAGCAACCGGGACAATTTGATTGCTTAGGAGACCTGGCTGGAGTCACTCAGCATGCCCTGGGATTTGAACTAGCGAACTCCAGGAGTGGTAGCCAGCGTATTTTACCACTGAGCTACCCAGGCCCCCTTTGGGATTGTTTTTGTTATGCAGCTCTTTCCAATTGTTTATAGGGACTAGGGGTTGTCAAGTGCCAAAAAGAACCATAAATCACCATAAAAATTGTCCATATGACTTGTGCATTTTATTCCAAATCTTCTGAAGCCATGCGATGGCTTTGTGTGAGGAACAGACTGAGATTTTAAAAGAATACTTCACCCATAAATCATAATTCTCTCATTATTTACTCACCCTTATGCCTCCTTAAACACATGACTTTCTTTATGTGCATGTGTCAAGTGCAAGGAAGTGTAATCGAGCTTCTCTCATGAACTGCAGATGTCATGATTTAATAGTGAAAAAGGAGTTACATTTTAGTCTGTTTCTCAACCAAAATGATCGTATAGCTTCAGAAGACATGTATTAAACCACTCGAGTCGTATGGATTACCTTTATGCTGCTTTTATGTCATTTTCAGAGCTTGGAAGATTTGGACGCCATTGACTTGTATTGTATGGATGAGCTACACCTTTAAATTTCAAGTATGAATGTAAAACGCGGTTACACACACACACAGACAAACATACCCATATCTCCTTTTTACTAAAGAGCAGAAAAAGTTTAAAGGGAGTTTTTGATTTATAATGATGGCGTGGGTGACTTTTTGCTCTGATAGAGGGCATGTTTATGAAACTCTTTCTGTGCCTCAAAGAGTCATAAATCTTTATTCATTTCCCCCCATGTTTCAATAATTCAAGATTCAGAATACTGAAATCACTATTAATCTCAGAGGCACACACGCGCGCACACACACACACACACACTGCGAGCGCTGCGTTCAGTTCCTCTAGCCTTTGCTCATAATAGATTCTGTGTCTGTCTCTGGCTCACTCTTCATGCTGCCAATACGACTGAGACTCTCTGATTTATCATTTATTATATACAACAATCTACTTCTAAAGCACTGCGCTCTCTCTCTCTCTCTCTCTATCATATACACATACACACAAACAGAGGCTACATTCACGTATCCGTGGACTCCTGCAGTCCCTCAAACACACACATGCGCAAACACACAAAATAACAAACCGAATCACCGATCAAGACTGTGACAACCTTTGTGCATAAAAACACATTCAAGCACAATCATGCATGAAGACACTCAGACAATAATGCACATAGGCTACACACACACAATGCAGATTCTACAATACAGAGGGAATTCAATTAACTTGTTTTTTTTTCCCCCACCTTAAAAACTGTAGTTAATGTAGAAATTAAAACGCTATTGCTTTTGTCCCTTAGATTCTATCACATGGCAAATTTGTGTATTCACTGTTGAAGTGCTTTGTCCTGATTTGTTAGCTGTTGGGCACTTCATTGGGCAGAGTGGGGCACTGGCACAGTGCTGTCACCCTACATTCATCTAGAGTCCGCTACAGGCTAGACGCTCCTTCAACCAAGGGCTGATATGGCCAGAAATGAATGTGTGCTGTGGGTTTAAAGAGACGCTGGGGCTGATAGTGTTGTGGATAGTCTAAAGGAACAGCATAGCTTCAGGATGTGAACGAATTCAGTCTCTCAAGCCTAATGTAGATTAAAGGAATTGTTCGTCCAAAATGAAATTCTCTAATCATTAACTCACCCTCATGCCATCTCAGATGTGTATGACTTTCTTTCTTCTGCAGAACACAATTAAAGATTTTTTAGAAGAATTTCAGCTCTGTAGATCCATACAATGCGAGTGAATGGTGGCCAAAATTTTGAAGCTTCAAAATCCACATAAAGGCAGCATAAAAGTAATCCATACAACGCCAGTGGCTAAATCCAAGTGTTCAGACACAATATGATAGGTGTGGGTGAGAAACAGAGCAATGCCCCTGTGCACAAAGACATAAACAATTGGTTTAGAATCTGGTGTGGAAGAACTAGACTGGCCTGCAGAAAGCCCAGCCCATCACCTTTGGGATGAACTGGAACACAGACTGTGAGCTAGGGTCTATCAACAAACATCAGAGGTGACCTTTGCTATGTTTCACCCATTTCAATCAGTGCTCCAATGCTGATTTTGAAATGAAATTCTACACAAGCACATCTAGGTGGGCACATAAGACTTGTTCACACTGCAGGAAAAATCAAATTTTTTTCTCAAATCCAATTTTTTAGACTGACTGTTCAAACTGCAGGATATCTGTGGACAGATCGGATTTTTTCTGTTCAGACTGCAATCACTTTTGCTAGTGTAAAGGTAGCCAGCTGGTACGTGCTGTGCAGTGTGTAAACCTCACTCCTGTGGCCTCAAGAGGCTCACTAGGCAACTGACGCTAGAGGCTGTAGCCTTTAGCCTCCTCGTCAGCGCGCCCGCCTCCCATCCCGGAGACACCGGTTTGAATCCCGCTGGAGTGGGTCATGTAGGACCGGTTACACTAGCACATCCACATAAGTTGTCATAGTAACGATGCAACTTGCGTATGTTCACCATGTGTGAGAGTTTAGCAATGGATGCTTTTCATGAGGGCAGTATCCAAATAATAGCACAATCGTCACAGACAATGGCTTAAAAAACGGGAGACGTGGCATGTGATACGTTTATTGCTGCAAGGGTTACATATAGGCCAAAAAAAAAACTACGTTTTCTGCCAGTGTGAACATAGTCATATTGTTCCAGGACCAACAAAAGATGTCAATCTATTTGGCAGGATAACAAAAAAAAAAAAAAAAAATGATTTTTGAACATGAACCATTGTAGTACTATCATATTCTTTTAAGTATGAGATGTTCAATCTGGACATTTCTGGACGGCATATGATCTGGCTATCTAATTATTACAGCTGTTGATTTAACGCATCAATTTTGTGCGATTTAATTATATAAACAAATAACGTGTTGAGGGGGCCTGGGTAGCTCAGCAAGTAAAGACGCTGACTACCACACCTGGTGTCGCAAGTTTGAATCCAGGGTGTGCTGAGTAACTCCAGTCAGGCTTCCTAAGCAACCAATTGGCCCAGTTGCTAGGTAGGGTAAGTCACGTTGGGTTAACCTTTGTGGTCACTATAATGTGGTTCTCGCTCTCGGTGGGGCGTGGTGAGTTGTGCGTGGATGCCACAGAGAATAGCGTGAAGCCTCCACATGCACTAGGTCTCCACGGTAACGCGCTCAACAAGTCACGTGATAAGATGCGTGGATTGATGGTTTCAGACGCGGAGGCAACTGAGATTCGTCCACCGCCACCTGGATTGAGGCGAGTCACTACGCCACCACGAGGACTTAGAGCGCATTGGGAATTGGGTATTCCAAATTGGGGAGAAAAGAGGAGAAAATGAAAAAAATGTAAAAAATTAAATAACGTGTTAAAAATGTTTTTGCAATTAATCATGTCCCCGGACCATAATAAGGAATATTAATACCATCGGAGTAATTCAAACTTGAAGTACCACCTGTTTTCTGTAGGGGGCAGTAAGCGAAACTAGATGTTTAGGCAATGCACAGCTGTACAGAGAACAAACCAAACTCAAACTTACTTGACACTAGAGACAGCACAAGATGAGAACATGTTCTTGCATTCAAACACAGCTGGACGGAGTGCAATTCTGAATGCAGAGATCTCGAGATGTGTCTTTCTAAGTTTCTAACAACATTTAACTTTTCACAGTGACCTAAAAACGCTGTTTAATACGCATCACGCAACCAAATAGAGACGCTCCAAAAGCGTCCAGCTGATGCATGTGTGCATTGATGCGTCCTAAGAAAAGCCCTTATTATAAATCTCTTTCAGACAAATTAATTAATTAAAATGGATTCCTGTGGACTGTAGGCCAATGACAGGCTCATGTTGAATAATATGGAAATGAATAATATACTGATTTACAAAGCCAATTTTTGTATTGTCTTATAAATACTTTACTCATTTGCCACAATAATGTAACCCATTTTCATTTTCTGAATTGTTATAGTTATAATATACAGTATATTATATTTATTATTATTTTAATGCTGTGATGGACTGGCCACCTGTCCAGGGTGTTTCCCTGCCTTCGGCCCGAGACAGCTGGGATAGGCTCCAGCACTACCTGCGACCCTACATAGGACAAGCGGCAATAGAAGATGGATGGATGCATATTATTTTAATATTACTAGTTATAATTATTGAATCATTATATATTGAATTATTGTTATTTGAGGGCCTACCTCTGCAAATATATAATTGCAATTAATTCGATGAATTAACCAGCATCTCATGTAATTAATTTGATTTAAAAAGAAATAACAATTAACAGCCCTTCTTATTATCCATTACTAAATCTGTTCAATATGCTCTGCTTGATTCAGCATGATGGAGCAGATAATTAAGACCATTTCATTAATTATTCAAGATGAATATTCACTATTGTAGAATTGGGTGAAGTAGTGAAATATTTACGTGTTTTCTCCTCCAGTTCACTAATATTTCATGCCGGGCCTAAATTTATCTGCACACTGTATGAGAGAGCGAGAGAGCGAGAGAGCGAGAGAGAGACTACAAAAATAAAGAGTAAAACCTGCAGTAAAATGCAGAGATTTTTATTTTATTTTATTTTTTAGAAAAAAATTCAAGAGAGAGAAATAAAAGGAAGGCATTCTTTGTGGAGTGTAAATATAACACTGCTTTGCTCTTCCTGGAAGTTGGGCTGTACAGTGTCAAAAGTTCTCACCCTCACACATATACAGCTCAAAGACTGTTACAGCAAAAGCAGCATCCGTGTGATGAAATATTCAATGCTGCCGCTGTTTTGGTGTGCAGACAGGGTGCAATGCTATACTAAATTATGCATCCTATATACACACATAAATACGGGTCTAGCACTTAACAAAGGCATACTTTAAATAGCAAGAGTTACTATGTATAGCTGGGTGTGGTTGAACATATGGAACGTATATGGCTGACTATAAAACAGAATATGGAGCTATACATACAGCTTTTGTTATTGAATGGGTTCTATTTGTTTTATATACTCCCTCTGTTCATCTCTAATAAGGTTGTTTTTCTGTTGGTGAGCAGTTATTGTTAATAGTGTGCTGCTCCCTCCTGGAATTAAACAAGTCCAAAGGCAGCTCTACCCCAGAGCCCTGCTACTAACAGCAAATACTCTCTTAGTCCCACAGCAGGGTGTGTGTGTGTGTGTGTGTGTGTGTGTGTGTGGAAGTGTGAACTTGACTTTATGTACTCCGTGTCAGAATGGATGTTTGCCTTGGAGAGCTGAAGCCTAATTCTGCAGGGTTCTGCTTGCTTATCAACAGTTGAAACCACTTAGAGATGGAGAAAAGGTGGAGAAAATAGCACAAGTCTAAAATGTACTTTAAGATGATAAGCTGTACAATTACACACTGCGACACAGACCTTAGACAACACAATCTCTCACACACATATTCTGCAGTCAAGGGTCTGTCTCAGACTGCCCCAAAGGAATGGAGTTCACTCGGCCTCATTGTATTGGTGGTGTGTGTATTGTTTTGCGCGCAAAGGCTCCTGCACCCCTGGCAGAGTCGACTAATGGAACACAATAGGACCACTTTAGCATTTAGCTCAGTGGCCTGTAAAGACAGAGGTCCTGACAACCCGTGTGTGTGTGTTTGTGTGTGTGTGTGTGTGTGTGTGTGTGTGTGTGTGTGTGTGTGTGTGTGTGGAGAGAGAGAGGTTGGAAACACCTGCCACTCGTTTTAGAGTAAAGGATGCATCCTGCCTTTCAAATGCCATGCTTTCTCACCCTGAAACACATATTTACTCAGTTTCCACTGGTTTGACAGCATTATGAACAGCAAGTTATATAATTCAAATGTCAGGAGTCATACAGACTCATCAGCACCATGTACCGTATCTAAATAAATGGTACACAGTAGCTGCCTTGAACGTAAGCAATTGTTTAAATAAGCACTCATCTGAATACCATTTAAATCTTTTAACACATGGGATAGCTTAAAGGAGAAGTGTGCATTTTTTTTTATTTAATTTGCAGAGACAACTTTAAGTAAGTCATTCGGAGGCTGACTTACCAAAGACTTCTCACTGTGGAGGTTTTTTGAGCTGTTTGAGCAGCCTGACATTGCAACATTGGCTCAAACAATGCCACGAGTTTGGGGCTATATTACCTGATTGGTCGAACTATGAGAGACAAATGGGTGGGGCAGAAGAAGTGTGTGGGAAACTTGTATGGAAACAATCATTAGTGGTGCTTGTTAAGGCAATTTTTCAAAATACCTAACTCTATTATTCAAATTTGGTGCTTAGTTTGTGGCTCAACGTTTGCTCTATGGAAATGAACAACGGGGTGGGAAACTTTAGGCACCTCATGATTCGATCTGATTCCAAGAGAACAAAAAAACAAGTGTCACTTTTGCATTTTGATCAAAATTGGGTTTCTTAGACTGTTAGTTGTCCTGTGACAGTCAGGTTTGGCTCAACTTTAAACCAGGTTTTGAGAAAATTTCAGTAACTACAAAATCCACACTAAAAAGTTTTGCTGGTGTAATTAAATAAAAATGATAAACACTGTCTTTATTTCTTTTTATTTGTAACAAAGTGGCCCTTTATATTCAGTATGAGCCATCTGTGAACAAAAGATGGCTCATAGATGGATCAAAACACACAGTTTGGTAGAGTATCACAATTTTTCAATTTCTATCAGAACCTTTTATCAAAGAAATCTCTGTAAAGTACAAGAAAATAAAAAACAGAAAATACATTTCTCTATCAAAACACTCAATACCAGTAAATTAAATACTTCAACTGATTATATTGAAATCTTTTTTGCATGTTTAAAGCATTGTTAATAATTTTTATTTAATAGATATTTTATTTGGATTAATCTATCCGATGCCTATTAATTTGTATTTGTAACTATAACCACAACTATCGGTTTCTGGGCCAGGATGACTACATGAGATATCTGCTTCTGAGAGAGACAACCAATAAATATATATAGAGAGCACAAGAGGAGAGAAAGGCATTGGGAAGAAGGAGACAAAAAAATAATTAGAAAATAAAAACTTCACCCAAGTCTCTCGAGCCGCTGCCTCATTATTTTTCCCCGTTCTTTCAGCCCTAGATCGTAGTTTCAGTCGAGGACGAGTGGTCGTGTGGTTGATGAACTCAAAATAGATTCTGAATTTTTGAGAATCGTTCCAGAATCGTTGGAGAATTTTTTCTCATCCCACCCTTAATGAACAATGTCTCAAATCAATTTTGTTCAAAGCAAAACAGACTTTTTTTGCCTGGCAGATTGATAGACTTAAAAGAGAGACCTGAGAAGAAACGGAATGGTGAGGAATTTAACGATTCCGGCTCCAATTACTCTTTACAATTCTGGTTTCTTAACAGTTCCGTTAATTCTTTTTTAAGTACTTTTAAAGAAGAACTATTTGAACATGATAATATGCCATTCTTATTGTATTAACTGCCCTCAGAACATAACAGATTCTTGCACATGGTAAAAAAAATGTCCAGTGTTTGAGCGTTGTAACCAATAACAGACATGTCCATTGAGTACCGTATTTTCCAGAAATAAAGTCGCACCTGAATATAAGTCGCAGGACCTTTCAAATGATGAAAAAAACAATGACATATATTTCGGAAAATACGGTACATAAGCCTTTCAGAAATGGCAAAACTCGAACACTCCCATTGTAAGATAACAATATAATAGCAATGAAGTAATTAAGGAAAACAGTTCTCCGCTTGTTTTTTGAAGTGTAGCTTAAGAATATGGTTTGCATTTGCCCCACACAAAATAAGTCATATATTGGAATTTATATTAATCAAATTATAATCGTTGTTACAGTATCAAGGGATATAATCATGCAGCCCTGTTATACAGACTTTTAAAATAAGATCTTCTTTTCATTCCCTCATTTATTTTGTATAAAATACCATTAATTACTACAAAACTCACATTGTCTTATAAACAACCATGCAGTTCAAGTCAGACGTGACAAAATGAATGACTTGCAGTTCAGACGGTTTTTAAACCAATTAAAAGAACAGGCTGATAAAAGTTATCTGTTCGCTAGGAAGTGTTGTATGTTTTGCACTGTAGATTCATAAGAATCAGCTCATTTATTCTGGAATTGGACTAAAGTGGTTGAGCTCTATGTTTTGCACTGCAGATTCAAAAGAAACAGCTCATAATGGTAATTCATTCGGGAATTGCTGATTCAATAGCAGTGTTGCAGTGTTGCTGAATGGTAGCACAGGAAACACTGTCAGAGTATTTTAAAACAGTGTTGCATCCGCATTGCCTGCAGAATACAAGTTTGAGAACAGTTAACGGAACCGAAAGTCATGAAAATCCATCAATCCGGTATTTATTTATTTTGTAATTGCATTTCTAGGGACCAGAATATCATGGACTTGGGGTGGAGAACAGAGATACAAAATATCTGGAGACTTAGCGGTGGGCTTTTGGACCAGTTAGCAACCACCTAGCAACACCCTAGCAACCACCCAGATCACCCCAGCAACCGCAAAGCAATGTGCAGAATACCCAATCAGAGCACCTTCGAAATGCCCTGGCAACCACCCACCCTGGCACTGTACATTATTTTGCACTGGCAAGCATAACTCATAAATTCAAATCAATTTAATGCAGTTCATCCAATATAGAAACGTTTCTTGGATATAAACCACTTAATAGACTTTCAGTGCTTTAATTGCAGAGCCATTTCCCCTTGAGCAGCCTGGTGTGAAGTGTCTCGCTCAAGGGCACAGTACTAATCGAGCAGGTCTGTGAACTCACTAACACTCCATTTCCTGTGTCACTCCTTCCTGGAATTGAACCAGCAATCTTCTGTTACCAGCCCTGATCCTTAACCATTATCCCACCACCATAGGGAGGAAACATGACAACATGAAAGCCTGCAGATCAAGTCATTGTAAAACAGAGTGCTTTATGTGGGTGGATGCTGATTCAAGGTTTTTAGAGCACTGTACATAACCGCACTCTACCTTCCCATTTAAAAGCGCCGTGGAAGACATCCATTTGTTGTCTATTCTATAGTTAATGTTCTTTAGAGCCACATTCGAAAAAAATTGATCACAATCCACAGAGCTTTTGTTTAATGCCGTCTTTCAGTGTGTAATGGGTTTGAAACGTAAGCGTCTATGCGCACGTATTCGGAAGACAGTGATGAATAAAGCTCCACTTCTTAAATGCTGTTCTACCAAAAGCATTGTGGAATTTGTTTTCTTTGCATTCAGCATTATCCTTCGTTATGCATTTCTCTTTCCCTGTCTCTCATTCTGTCCACTGTTTATACATTTATCGTTATTTTCCCCTAAAGCTCCAGCTGGCAGCAGGAGGACATGATTGCTTGTGATTTGTCCTATATGCGCACATGTCGACAGTGCCATCCGTGAAAGGAAACGCGGGAGAGACAATATGCTCCACCATTATAAGGTGAATTGCATCGATGCTGCCCAAACATCCCATACACCCAATTTATGATTTTCAAGCCCTCATTCTGACAAAATAACACTGCATATGTCCTCTATTCCCATCCCTCTATCCTCTCATCTCTCTCACTCTCTCTCTCTCACAATGGGTGGTCATGTTTCTCTCACTCTGTTTCTGTCTCTCTCTCTCTCTCTCTCTCTCTCTCCCTATTTCCCTCTGTAATTGGGTGTATTATGGGACTGGAGGCATCGAGCATCATGGACATGGCTCAATGTGCATAGAAAGAAAGAGAGAGAGAGAGAAAGCAGAATGCTACAGCAGCTCCAGGCAATAACAAGAGATTACCGAGGAAAAAGACTATGCTTTGTCTGAGAAAAGGAGAGGAGAGGAGAGATGAGTGAAAGGGAGAGGGAAAGTGAAAGCCATGAGAGAAAGACAAGATATAGAGATGAAGACAAGTAGGCTACTACAAAATCAAGAAGAGGACATTATTGCATCTCGATTTCATTTCAAAATGGACACCCTGGAAAAAAAAAGATTTGATCTGAGAATCTACCATTTGGAAAGTGTTCTTCAGGAGCTTACTTATGCTTTACAATAATCCCAGAGAATGAACTCTACATATCAACCTGAGTTACACGCCCCAGAGAGACTAAACCTGAGCCAGGCCTGAATAAATCAGGCTGAACTGTGGCAGCCATAGGATATAAGTTAATGTTACTTGTCGTGTGTGTATGTGTGTGTGTGTGTGTGTGTGTGTGTGTGTGTGTGTGTTTCCATGATATACACTACAGCGGTACATTCAGTTCCCTCGTGCGTAAAATTAAAGAGTCATATCCTGAAAACAGCATAAACATGACACACATTCATACGCACACATCCCTGACACAGCAGAACTAATGGGGGTGTTGGTCCATTGGTGACCATTCAGCTGTGTGTAACCACGACGATAAGGCCAAGACACCTTGATTTCACTGCTGTATTATGTCACAAACAATACCTAACATTCAATATACCTCAATACAATATAGACATGCATGTTGCATACAGACAGACAATGCACCACAGTGGGCCAAATAGTATACTAGGACCACAAATCAAAGTCGTGACTTCTAAAATAATAGTTCACCCAAAAATTCTAATTCTGTCATAGTTTACTCACATTTTTGTTTTTCCTGTGGAACATAGGGCTGGGCGATATGTCTTAAAAAACTATATCTCGATCTCGATATTTTTTCAGCCTATTGACAATTTTCAATATATGTCTCGATAATTATGTATTTGCTCTGAAATGGCTCAAAGGTTTGTTTTTTTTTTTTGGTTTTTTTTTTTATCAGAGGAACCATCATTTCATCCAAAAAAGCCATTTTAGCCAAGTAGATTCAATATTTTAAAGACATTAAATGAAATTCTATAATTTTCATTGATATGCACTTTTATATTTACATTTCATATACAATGATTTATTGTAGCTTAATAAAAAGCATTATTTACCTTTTTACTAATACACTTTTGTGAATAAACAAGGTGTGAAAGCTTATTTTTTGACTTATTTTTGACTTATTAAACCCAGCTGAACATTGCATAATACTAAATTATTACTGTGGGGCACATCAGGTTGATTATTATAATATAATGCTGAATTATCATTATTATTCTGATTATTAGATTTGTGTTTTAGACACAGACACTGAGGAAGGTCATGAGGCCGAAACGTCTGTGTTCTCCTGTTCTGTGAGATATGAAATAAAATGTAAAGAAATTGAGAAAAAGGAGTGCGGATCATTTTGTTTTTGAGACTGTTTAAGGTTTATGGACCTACGCAGCCTGAACTAGTAGAGTGCAGAGATTTGCGTTATACAAAAGTAATATATTTCTGTACTGTTTACTTCACTTTCACCTGGGGCTTTTTTTTTACACCAAAAGTTCTGTCGTATTTACTTCAACTTCACAAGGAGCTTTAATTTAGACAAAGAAAAGGCAATGTGTATTAGACAGTTTACAATGTTCCACGTTTCCTGAAACGCTGTAATCTCCTCCGTTACTGGTATTCTGTGCCGCGTTTGTACATTTGTATAATAACTTGTAACTGTTACTAATGTTTGGAATTGAGCGAATGCTTGAACCTGCATTACTTTGATTTCCCAATGCATGTGAACTGATCTGAGAGCGCCGGCATGCGTGTGCACACAGGTCAGCGTGTCACCGGTGTGTTCCGAATTGCACACAGACCATGTTTACCTGTCTTTAAATCGCAGCCTTTTGTGGGTTAATAATCACATATGACCAACTTGCCATTTTAATGTTATTTTGATTAATTGTGCAGTGCTGAAAGATCGTGAAATTAGTCTTCTGATGCGCTCTTTATGAAATTAATGGCACATTAAAAATCATCGCGATATTCACGATATTGGCTACATCGGGAAAAAAAACAGCATAAAAGTAGTCAATACGACTCATACGTTATACTTTACGCCTTTTGAAGCTTTTTGAAGAGTGGTGGTGGCATAGTGGGCTAAAGCACAGAATTGGTAAGCAGAAGGTTGCTGGTTCGATCCCCACAGCCACCACTATTGTGTCCTTGAGCAAAGCACTTAACTCCAGGTTGTCCCCATAATAAGTGCACTGTAAGTCGCTTTGGATAAAGCATCTGCCAAATGCATAAATATAAGTCATATGATAGCTTTGTGTAAGGAAAAGAGAGAAATTTGTGTCATTATTCTCTAGTAATCCTCCCCTAAAGTGAACTGATCATAAGCAAATTGTTCTTTTGTACATACTTTACAACTAAAATACAACTTGCTTTTGGCGCCATCCTGTGGACATTTTACATGAACAACACTTACAGCTTTGGCCACTGGGGGCAGCGGATTCATATTTCAGTAAACGCTGAGCGATTTCAGCAGCTGGACTTTCGACCTCCTGTTGCCGAATTCACAGTGTGATCAGTCTGTTCAACTCATTGACTCAGTGATCACAGCGGTTCTAGGGTTGACAGCTCATTGGAGGGCAAGATTATCAGTGACTTAAATTTCAATTTGCTCCTCATCCAAAGCTATCCTTTTTCTTTCGAAAACTTGGAATATAGAGCCGTATGGACTACTATATTGTGCATTCTTTGGTGTTTCGTAAAGCTTTACAGCCATGGTCACTATGAACTGTCGTTGTACGGAAAAAACCAACATGAAGATTCTTCGAAATATCTTATTTTGTGCTCCACAGAAGAAATTAACCCTCACAGTGCACTTGACAAGAAAAATTGTTCCATTTGCTGAAATCTCAGTTCCCACATGTAAAGGGCTATAACACTGTACAATAGATGTGAGTGATGACGATGAACTGTTGATGAAGGCCAAAAACAACATATCAAAGCAGTGAACGAGGGCACACACACTGGAAGAGTGTTTTCCTCATTCACCAGTTTAATAGCTAATTAGGCAAAAAGCTGGAAGAGGATGAATCTCTCAGCCGAGCGGATCACTCTTTTCCATTTCTCTGTAGCTCCATAAAACAAAATAATGGACACTCTCCCTCTCCGTCTCTCTCTCTCTCTATCTATCTCTCTCTTTCTTCCCTCAGCTCTCTCTCTCTCTCTGTGTCTTTTGTGTGTTTTTTTGTTCTCGGTATGCAGAGAGCTATGCAGAAGCCTTTGTACCCATGTGGGTAATATTCCAGAAGAGCAGCAGTTATTTAAGATTTAAACACAAGGATAACAGATGGCTACCAGAAAGAAAAAAAACATAGAGAGAAGAAGTATGACAGAAAGAGTTGGTACCTCCCAGTAAGCTTCTCTTGAAGGACAACTTAGTGACTTTAAATTAACAACAGCACTCGATATACCACCCACTGTCACTCACCTCACATCAATACACAAGTTGCAATACACACTTTGTAAATTTGTCTTATTCTGGTCATGTTTTGGGGGATCAAAAAGCATTTGACAGTTTGACAACTGGTCTTGTGCTTTATGACAATTCCAGCAAATAAAAAAATTGTGCATATAAACATACAATATGTTCTTAAAGAAAGTTCACCCCAAAAGTGCAAACTGTGATAATATTCTAACCCTCATGTCATTCCAAACCCTTCCACTGCTCTTTAGAGCACCATACAATGAATGTGAATGGGAATGAGTGCTGTCCAACACCAAAGAAGTCAAAAAGTCACCGTAAAAGTGGTCAATATAGTATCACCTGTCTACTGAACCCACATGATACCATTGTGTGAAAGCCAGACCAAAATGTTCCTCTCAGCCACAGCTCCCAAATCTTATTCGCATATTCAAACTTGCTGGATCACAATCGGTTACGAGACACACAGTGGCATTAACGTCAAACCTGTCGTGACATGTCTTGGCGTGCCGTATTTGAATATCCGAAAGTGAATGAGATTTCAGAGCTATGGTGGTGGACAAGATTTTCAGTGAATACCACTGCATGCTTTTCATTCAAAGCTATCATATGGCTTCAGATGACTTGGAATACAGAACATGTATCTTATGGAAAGTAGGAAGCAACGGCAAGCGTGTGAAATTATTGTAACAGTAGCCTGGTAGACAGAAAGCCCATTTGCTGAAAGACGTTCTAGAATGAAAGTCTCTGCAAATCAACTTTTACTTCTCTGCAATGTCGCGTTATTGAGAAAGATGTTATGAGAATACATTATTAGGGTTGGGATCTAAGAACTGGAACTTATTCAGAACTGGTTCCATTTAAAAAAAATAATAATAACGGAACCGAATGAACATGCATTCTTGAACATGCATTCTTCCACCGATGTGGACGGGACACTGTGCTAGAATACTCTGACAGTGTTTTCTGAATCCTGAACTATTGAGCGGCACCACAACACCACTGAATCAGTAGCATGAAAATACAGTATGACCAGTGTAATCCGATACCTGAACAAATTACTCTGACGCACCGGTTCTTTTGAATCCACAGCATGCAACATACAACGCTACCTCCCGGACGAATGCCTCTTTTCAGCCAGTTCTTTTTAGTGAATGAAAAACGTATTGAAGCGCAAGTCATTCATTTAGTCATGTCCGACTCAGAATGAACCAAGAATTTTTACTTGTTAAGTGTACTTAAAGCTTGTGAGACTTAAGTAAGGGATAATGTACAGTCAGCCAGTTGTTATCGCAAAATAAACCCCGACAGATCAGGACCCCGACACGAAGCTACTAACCAAATACATAAATACATGAACATAAAATATTGTTTTGCGTTGAAATCCACCTTCGGTTTTTGTCTGAGTTCTGTTGGTGTTTATTTTGTTATTAATGAATGTCTGACTGCTCATCATGCATCTTATTGCAAGACTACTTGCCAAATACATACATTTGAGTTTAAATTATTTTATTAGCTTGCTTGTAGAGATTGCACAGTGATCTGAGAAGAAGGAATGATGGCTCGCAATACCCGGATGAGCTGTCTGATACGTGGATGTGCGGTTGTTACTGAGCACTATCAGACCGCTAGATGGCGCCACTGACCAATCAGAATGGAGTATTCCAAAGAGTCAGAGTAATTACTGGATAGTTGTTAGCATGATAATGTATAAAGATACACATTATAAGTTTGTGATATTTTATTAAAAAAATGAATCAAAATATTTTAAGTAACAAGTCCTTTTAGTGTCTTCTTTTCTTTTTAGTGAATGAAAAAAAAAATACTTTTTCTTTTTCACATTGTGATAGGCTCACATACTGTATATTGTCCACATACACTGAAACACTGACTCTGAACCTTATTGCATATTTCTTTTTGGACAGACGCTGTTGGACCCCACAACCTCATTACCTGCAGAGAGGGGCTAACACTCAGTTACACCAAAATACACAGTGATGGATAGTGATGATATCCTAGAGGATTGTGCAGATATTTTAGTGAAATTTATCCTTCATTACATCTATTTTGTGTTTCCATGAGACTTAACTCTTCCCTGAAGGATTTGTTGTCAGTATGGAAGAAAAATACTCTCTATATAAAAGAGAAAAGACAAGTTGTACAAGTTTCTATCCCAGGCTTAATGTGTGGAGCAATGTAGGGGTCTCCTATTTCATTTGCATATGCATTCAGGGACTTTTTCACATTACACACATAAAAATGACTTTCATTAATGTATTTAATTAATGTGAGTGATTTATACATTTGGAATTGTTTGATCACAATCATTTATTAATGTGCTCAGTAATTTTTTTTCTTTTAATAGACAACAAAAGTATTGACACACATGCCTTTATTTATTTATATTTAAAGTAAAACCATAATTGGGGCTATAATATTTTATAGATATATATAGAGAGGTCAAACAACAACATGCATCAAAAAGGTTCTTTATAGCATTATTGTGGTTCTATGTAGCACTTTTTAAAGGATGGTTCTTTATGGAACTTTTAAAAAAGGGTTCTATTTAGCACCAACAAGGGTTCTGGTATTGTTACAAGCTCAAGGACCCTTATCTGGTCCTATTTAGAACCATTTATCTTAAGAGTGTATGGAATGTAAACAAATTGTATATGTTGTTTTATTCATAAACGTTACCAAGAATGGTTTCAAAATAAGATAACTTCAACAAACTATGCATTTCTTTTGGGGAAATTTATTATGAACAATATGCATCAATAATAAAAAAATACAAATAATAAAAAAATAAAATATATATATATATATATATATATATATATATATATATATTTTTTTTTTTTATTTGTATTTTTTTTAATAAGAAATCTGTATATATATATATATATATATATATATATATATATAAGAAATCTGCCCTTGAGCTGTTTCCATACAGAATTTTGTGTATATTGCAAATTGTGTACCTTTCGCATCCCAGATGTCCCCACATTTGTTTAAAATGGAGAGAGAATTGAGACAATTTATTGAAATCAGCCAGTTTACTGTTTCAGTAGTTCACAAGTTAATGTAATCCTGCAGTGAGGATAGCGTAAACATATGTGGCTTGCTGTCCCTGGTGGAGGGGTCGAGTCTCGAGACTTGAACTGAGCTCGAATGCCCCCCAAAAGAAGCCAAGAAACGGAACAGCATGTCGCTGGCGTCGTAGCCTCGTGAGACGCAGAAGTGATGTGTTGGAAAGAATAAGAGGAACCGAAAAAGAATGGAACATGAAACGACATACTGGAAGGGAAGGGGGGTGCTTGCCTAGCCTTGTGTGCAAGATGGGCAGAGATGCTAAGGAAGATAGAACGAACAGAGCGGCTTGCGGAGGCAGCTTCAGGCTAGGGTCTGCCTGGGGGATAGGAAACCAATAGGTGTAGGATAGGGAGGAATTGGGGAGTGAAATTTGGGCTGAAACACTGAAAGACAGTGGTGTATTGGCCACAGAGAAATGATCTCACAGAGAGGTATTGTGCGCAGGAGGGATTGTTATGCCCTAACGCGGAGGGCACCCCCGAGAAAGGGCAGGGTCGCCCAGGATGGTGGCTGGCTGCCCAGGCTGACCTTAAGTCTCCCTCCTGGCTTGGTTTGACGGAAGGGCACGTGCAGTGAATGGCGCGTGGGAGATGTTTTTTCAAATTCCCCCACGATTGGGTGTTGCAAGACACCTGCAAACACACTTTTTGTGGGAGACGTGGTAAGTGTGGCATCTGAGGACGCCTTAGGCTAAATTGTATGCTAGATTAAGTGCATTTGCGATATGAACGGGCGGATCCTCGGTGCGGGACCGCACTGCATTCAAAGGGAGGGCATACAATTTGTGGAAATATTTTAGTTGTATTATGACTGAGCTCGCTCGGAGCTGCGAGGGTGCTGGCCCGACCTTCTGGACCCGACTGCCGGCAGGTCATCCCCACCTCTTCGGACATGGGAGGGTGACAAGGGGAGGGAAAAAACAACAACAACAAAAAAACGAGAGGGAAAGGCCAACATGGAGCGACAGTGGGAGAGAGAGAGGAGAGAGAGAGAGAGAAAAAATCGTACTCGCCTGTTCTCCGATACACTGTAGCCTGGTCCTCGGCCACTCCTCCACCCTCTAGTGGACGACAGCCGCACCTCCCCAGGCGGATCGGAGGCAGTCCTCCAGCCCCTGGTGAACGGAGCACGCCGCCGCATTTTCGGTGGACGGTAGGGGTCTCCCCCGCCCCTGACAGCGGTTCTCCCGCCAGGAGCCCCTCCCCGCTCACGGTCGGTGGTCCTCTCTTGACCCCGCCACGTTTTAGCGGCCAGTAGGGGTCTCCTCTGCCCCTGGCAGCAGCCCTGACCACTCCAGGCGGTCGGCTAGTAGCCCCTCCTCCCCTCGCGGTTGGCGGCCATTCCTCCGCTCTCAGCTGCAATGCTTTGTATAGTGATTCATGAAGCGTTCCATTCAACTTGGAGAGTCTGAATTTCCACCTTTCAACTGGGGAAAGTGCAACTGAATGACATTTTATATTGGACATCTAACTTGGAAACTCATGCAGAAATCTTCAACTCCCATTTCATCGAGACGCAGGTGTGTGTTACTTCACGCAGGGTGGGGAAGTTAACAGTCAGTGACAAACATTTATTTGTATTAAATAATATCCATTAACGAGTCAAAATTCTTACATGAAATGATAATAAAACGTGTTTAGCAAACGTTTTGCAGAGACAGGTGTTCAAAACATGATTAATTACACTCTCTTTTGATCATCGTAAGGATAGCATTGCAGTGTTGTATCAGTTTGGTTGCTATGAGACATTTCTGACAATCAATGTACACCTCAAAACCACAACGTAATCAATCTCAAAATTAAAAATAAGCTCCCTCTTTGTTTGTGTGTTTAGTTGTCAGGTAATTGTCACTGGATTTCAAATTAAGTGAAAAGTCACATCATGCGTGATCACTATCGATCATAGTTTTCATGATCAATCATTGCTGCCATGTCCGAGTACCCGAGTACTCGAGTACTCGTGCTCATCCCTAGTTGGTATCAAGTGGGGCACACATGGCTTATTATATTATACATGCCTCGAAGGAAAGCAAAAGGTGAAAGAAAAGCTGATGCGAAGGCTAACGGGAAATGCTAAGAGGCTTTTAAGATTACTGCGCCACCACTGCACTCAAATGGGAGAGCTCATACTGCATTTCGGATGGGAGAAAGCCCCCGGAGTGAATGACGTGAATTCTCACACTGCATTCGAATGGGAGAGCCCACAATGCGATTCAAACGGGAGAGCTTGCACTGCGTTCGAACGGGAGGGCCTGCATAGCGCTCGAACAGAGTTAACGGGAAATGCTAAGAGGTTTTTAAGATTACTGCACCACCACTGCACTCAAATGGGAGTGCTCATACTGCATTTCGGACGGGAGAAAGCCCCCGGAGTGAATGACGTGAATTCTCACACTGCATTCAAATGGGAGAGCCCATAATTTGATTCAAACGGGAGAGCTTGCACTGCGTTCGAATGGGAGAACCTGAGGTCAAATTGCGTAGGCTCACACTGCATCCAAACGGGAGAGCCCATAATGCATTCAAATGGCAGGTAGCGCTGAATAAGCTTGGACTGTGCATTTGCGCTGTTTTGTAGTGTAGTGGGAGGTTTAGTTGCATGGCGGAGGTTTAGTCGCACGGCCCAAAAAGACGCCGCAGTTACGGCACCTGCACATCACATTTGCGCTGTTTGCGGTGTAGTGGGAGTTTGTCACATGGCCGAAAGACGCCACAGTTGCGGCGCTTGGATAGCACATTGCACTGTTTGCAGTGCAGTGGGAGGTTTAGTCATACGGCCCGAAAGACGCCGCAGTTGCGGCACCCGGACAGCGCGCATGCTGTTTGTGGTGTAGTAGGAGTTGTTGCATGACCCGAAAGATGCCACAGTTACGGTGCTTGTACGGCATGTTTCGCTGGCTGCAGAGTAATGGGAGTTTGTTGCATGGCCCGAATGATGCTACAGTTGTGGCGCTTGGATGGCACATTGCGCTGTTTTCAGTGTAGTGGGAGTTTGTCGCATGACCCGAAAGACGCCACATTTGCAGTGCTTGGACAGCGTGTTTGCACTGTTTGAAATGTAGTGGGAGGTTTGTTTGCACAGCCCGAAAGTCACCATGGTTGCGGCAACTGGACGGCACATTGTGCTGTTTAGGGATGTATGCCAAAAGTAAACATGGTAAAGTGGTAAACATAGCGTCTGTGGACGCCAGAACATAACTGCTTGCTAGATTAAGTGTCGGGAACTTATGTGAAGCAATGTCGGGTAACAAGCTTGCGTGTGCGTACATACGACATCATTTAAGTTGGTTTGTCATGAAATTAGAAGGCACCTAAAACTACATATGCAGATAAATACCATAGTCTGGTGTTTATTTAACTTAGACATATGGTTGGAGTTTGTCGATTGTTTTCCTACATAATGCGAGCAATTTCGTTAACTCTCGAAAATTTTCGAAAAATTTGATGCGGGCTGACTTGTCTTGTTTGACGAGGACGTATGAATCACTTGGAGCATGGAAACATAGTTAGTGTAATTCAGTGCTGCTCATGGCATGGGAAATGTGTAAAGGGAAATGAATTGACATTCGAGTAGTGTTTTTAATACTCAAGTAGCTGAATTAGTAGAAACCGAAATTATTAAGAGAAATCGGAATATGAACCGATACTTTCATATTGCCTACAAATATGTCTTTTGTTGTTTGTTAGCTTGAATGAAACCTATTCAAGGCGACATATATATATAGAAATTGCATCATAAACATCGCCATTAGTTTGTGCAGTTACACCAGTTTAATACACTAACCTGAAAACTCATCAACGTCACTTTGTTCATTGTTGAAGACGTACGAAAACCTTTGTAACTTTTGTGTATAGTGACTATTCACAATATTTGGCCACCTGCACCGCATCGACACGTCCTGTCCTAGCTGCGACGCGACATGCCATGGTGCTTCTCGTCCGGTGTACGACCACCTTTATACTTAATTTTAAGGCAGTAAGCCTAACAGCTGAAACATATTTAATATTTTATTGAATTCGCTGGATGCACAGGAATTTTCCCAGTGAAAACCATGACGTCTGGTTAGCATGATCCCCATTCAATTTCATTATATGTAAAAGAAAGATGCGAACATTCTTCAAAATACCTCCTTTTGTGTTTCACAAAAGAAACAAAGTCAAATACGTTTTGAATGCCATAAGGGTGAGTAAATAGCAGAAATTTCTTTATGGGTGAACTATTCGTTTAAATTATCCTCACAATGCAAGAAGTTAAACGCTCACAGGGGCAGATGTCTGCCGTAAATAGTTTCTTTAGTGGAGAATACACAATAAATGTTTATAGATAGAAAAAAAATTACACCACAATGATCAAGACCACTTTGGACAAACAGCACCCATTGCTCAGCTAAACACAAAGAGCTATTTTTTTTTTTTTCATTCTTAAACTAGCTCTCATTGTCCAAAAGCTAAAATAGAAAACAACTGGAGGCTGAGGTTTCCTGTGCCATTCATTACTGATTAAGAACAAAATGTTGCCATTGACTTCAACAATGAATGGTGCCAACCCAGCCAGGAGCAATCGATGCAAGGAGCAAGCCAGCATCAGTGTGATCAATCAATCACAGGGCTGCTTTATCTCTGCAGCTGCTTTACTCTCCCTGAACCTGTCACTACCGCAGACCTGAGTGCACTCTGAGAGACCAGTTAGTCATAAGGATTTTTTTTTCCCCCTTTTCTCCCCAATTTGGCATGCCCAATTTGCTCTAAGTCCTTGTGGTGGCGTAGTGACTCGCCTCAATCCGGGTGGCAGAGGACGAATCTCAGTCAGATGCCTCCATGTCTGAGACCGTCAATCTGCGCATCTTATCACGTGGCTTGTTGAGCGCGTTACCGCAGCGACCTACCGCTTCAAGCTACTGTCCGCGGCATCCACGCACAACGCACCATGTGCCCCACCGAGAACGAGAACCACACATTTATAGCAACCACGAGGAGGTTACCCCAACGTGACTCTACCCACCCTAGCAACCAGGCCAATTGGTTGCTTAGGAGACCTGGCTGGAGTCACTCAGTACGCCCTGGATTCGAACTTGCGACTCCAGGTGTGGTAGTCAGCATCAATACTCGCTGAGCTACCCAGGCCCCCCAGACATAAGGATTTAACATTAGTGTCATACTGAGCTACACTTAGAAGGAGGATTGCATTTAAAACAGTGGTACAAATGGCAAGTTGACTCTTTTTATTCATAACACAGAATAAGTTGCATTTCAAGGAGGAACCAAATATATCGCTCCTTTTTGTTATTTCTGTTGTTTTTCTTTTATTTTGGATTACTTTAATAAAATTGCTTCCAAAATGACATAACTATGATCTCTTAACTATGCATGAGTGATTTTTTGCACAACGGTTTTTATTGTGCAATATGACAACGCATTAAAGTGAACTCAAGTATAATGAGCAAATTTTACAGGCAAATTCTCCATTCATGCAAATAAGTGTGCTGCACATCCTTACCACAACAATTTTACTTCCTACAGGTGTGCTTCTCTACTACAACTCTATTCTACGATATTGTATGTTTTCAGTCTTCACCAACTCCACCTTATGTAACTAAGATGGAATGAGCGTTTGATTAAGTCACAATCAGAGGAAACTGGTCAGCATTCATTTATTATATGCATAAATGGTCAATACTCTGTGACGTGCCATTTATAGGTTGTTGTTTACAATAATAGGGTGCTGGAGATGTTTTGTATAATAGATTTTTGATATTGCCATAGATTGACAAACCTATGTTTGTCTTTGTCGTACTGTGATTTATACTTTATGATTCAAGCAAATCCATGGGTTTATGGGATTGTGGGACTCCATGAAGACATACTGTACCTGTACCATAGTTAGAGACTGTTTTTGGCATAGTTAAGGCATCTTTACACAACTGAGTTAATCCTGCTCTGTGCCTGCTTAAAATTCTGTGTAAAGACTATGACAATGACAATGACGATATATCACACAATTTAATATAGTAAATAACATAAACATAAAATTGCTAAATAATGAATAAACTCTTATTTAGCATTTACTCAATTTCACACTAAACTTTAACTTTGTAAAAAATTCTCTAAAAAAATAAATTTAAATGGTAGATAGCCATTTCTTCTGATTTCTGTTTAGTCATCAAATTTTTGTAATTTATTTGCACATGAAGAAAGTGTTAATATATTAGGAAGAAGGAAATAACAGTACACACAGTAGTCCAGCAACCATGGATGGCATGTGCACATTAAAAATCTTATCAAACCAATTGCACATACAGTGCATAGTGAATATGAAATTTACTCATAGTGCACTTGAAGCGCTTTTACTTTCAAGTTGCACTCACATGCTCATGCGAATCCAGCGTGAACAGCAATCCCCTGACAGTTTAAACAGCCTGGATCGCCTGCCTGGATTGTCACGGACTGACTGTCATGTTTTGTGAATCAGAGGATCCTTTGATCCGTATCCTGAAGTTTTGATTCTGGCTGATGGAATACACGCTTCAGAGGAAGATATTAGATGAGCGCTCAACGGGAAGAAAACGCTGGATTTTTGTGAGGATTGTGAATTACATCTGTTTAAATGAGATATCTGCATATTTGCTGATGGTATATAATAGAAGTTTTATTATATTTGCCTTTTATCATTAGAAAAGTTACAGGGAACTGTTGAGGAGAGACTGTTAGAATATGTGCTTTAGAGAAAGATTTATGAGCATTCCACAGGATGCTGGATCTGCTCAAGTTTTGTGAGGTTGGTTTATTACTTCTGTTTAAACGAGATATGTGCATATTTGCAGATGGTATATGATATTAATTTTATTGATATTTGCCTTTTTATCATTAGACAAGACAATTAAAAGTTACAGGGAACTGTTGAGGAGAGAAAGGGAGAATGAAACAGGCAGGCACTATAACCTTATGAGCTCAAACACGTCTGCCGTGGCTCTGATATGCGGACCGTTTAAATGACACTGTGTTGCACACCAGTCTATTACCGTAGTAACACGATGGCTGGTTGATTACACGTCTCAGTCGCTTCACATGCAAGCAGGCGATTCTCAGCGCCCTCAAGATACAAATCGGCCAAACGTGAAAATGTATCGGCCGATGCAATAATTAAAATAGTCTGAATATCGGCCGATTTATCAGCCTCTTCGATATATCGGTTGAACACTAGTAAAGACGCAATGCAGCATAAAATCCAGTCTAAATTAAGCCTGCTCTAACCCACCTCAGAACAGCCTTAAACTTTGTTTTTGTCATGATAGAGCTTATATTTCATAATTTAGTTGCATATTTAACATATGATTTCATATTTTCATTCATTTCATATTTCTATATTCAAAATTGTATATTTAAAACATGAATCTCATATTATGTATGCAATTGTAATTTCTGTATAAATGTATTCATGCCTGCTCTGAGCAGCAGTAAACAGTCTGTGTAAATGCATCTAAATGCCAGTTTAGATGCAGCTTCTGTAAATACATAAATATTTAAAGGCACAATCATACATTGTGAAATATTTTAACTTCAGAAAACACTGTAAATATTAAAGAATTTAACAAATAGGCTCATGCTGCATCTATGCAAGTGTTTTTTTTTTGTTGTTGTTTTTTTTATATGATTTTTGCATAATAGTTTTGAAACAGTAGCACTTAAATTATAATTCTTATAATGTAATTATAAATTGTAATTATAAAATTATAGCCTACTTGTTATGTGTGTAATTTTATGTTAATTATTAGGTTCCAATCTTGTAAATATTTTGTTAAAATAATGTGTATAAAATTTCAAATAGAGGCAACAGCTTGTATCATTATTAAAAATGCAATTTCATGACATCATATGAATTGACAGAATGTTACATTTTTACATCTGGAAAAAAAGCTAAAATGTGATTAAAATGATGAAAAGTGAAATACAAAATAAAATATTTATATATATGATGCCCCCTTCTGTTTTTTATCTCCCCTTTTCTCCCCAATTTGGAATGCCCAATTCCCAATGCGCTCTAAGTCCTTGTGGTGGCGTAGTGACTCGCCTCAATCCGGGTGGTGGAGGACGAATCTCAGTTGCCTCTGCGTCTGAGACCATCAACCCACGCATCTTATCACGTGGCTTGTTGAGCGCATTACCACGGAGACGTAGCGTGTGTGGAGGCTTCACGCTATTCTCCGCGGGATGCACGCACAACTCACCACACGCCCCACCAAGAGCGAGAACCACATTATAGTGACCACGAGGATGTTAACCCATGTGACTCTACCCTCCCTAGCAACCGGGCCAATCTGGTTGCTTAGGAGACCTGAATGGAGTCACTCAGCACGCCCTGGATTCAAACTCACGACTCCAGGGATGGTAGTCAGTGTCTTTACTCACTGAGCCCTTCTCGGTTTGTTTAATATCTTTTTCAGTTTTAAGTTGCATTACGCTTACATGTCATCAAAAGTCTGTTGAGTAAAAAAAAAAAAAATGTACTAGTCAATGCCGATTCTTTTTCCAACGTGACCGTAGAGGTTTGCATCATGGTGAGAAAGCTGTGTTTGATGACATCATCATCACTATTTTGCTCTGACTTTTGCTTGGAGCGCTTGACATCACACACACTGACTCATAGCATGCTCTGAACATGTAAACACTGACATACATGAATTACACATTACATTACACACACACATACTGTACACATTTACTTAGCTATCTAAATGGAGACAAACCATTTCTAATGTTTTTAAGTAAAGCTAATTATAATTGCTATAGACTAACCTTATACCCCTAAAAGAACACTTTTTGCATGTTTAGACTATTAAAAATAAAAACTTTTGAATTGTTTCTCCAAATAAGGATGTTTCCACAGGAAGGCATTTGTCAAATTTAGCTCAAACTATAGCTAAGTACATTCACACACGCGCTCTGACACACACTTGTGACATTACACTGTAATAATTCTCTCATGATGACTTAAGCCCACTGAAAACCTTTTAACCAATGGATGAAATCATCACAAATGGATGAAAATAAAAGCATAAACACACTTACACACACTTGGGATCATAGCTCTCAATTTCCTGTTGGGACTGAAATAATCAAAGCCCTTCAGAAGGCCATTCCAAATCCCATCGCCATTGTTAACTGACCTCCTTATTCAATCAGACTGCAACACACACACACACACACATTCCTACCTTAAAACATGGTCCGTACACACTCAGCGCGCTCTCCGTCCCTGGCCTGAGTGTGTATAAAAATGGATGAACGAGCGAGTGAAAGAGAAAGAGAGAGAAAAAGATAGAGATGAGGGAGCTGTATTATTCATGTGAATCACTATTTTAGTTTGAAGGACATTCAAAGAATGAGAAGCGAAGCCCTCACTAGAACACGACTACTCCATTTGTTTCGAACGCGTGCACTCGACATGCTTTGAGCAGCTGCTCCACATCTAATCATAAACTGTTCCTATAACACATGATTTACTTGATTTACTACATTAAAATGGCTCATATTCAAAAGGTTTTCGATGCATACATGGACTCTCATTCATGGACCTATGACACCAGGATGCAGCACTGTATGTGCATTCATGTAATCAAAGCCAATAACACTAAGTGAGAGGCCTGATGCATGCTGTTCTTGTGTTTAGAGCTTGTCCCCCTTTGATGATGAAAGCATCTGCTGGAGCATGTGTCCCACCAGCCTCTGTTTAATAATGAGCGTTGTATATTGCACTATGGAAACCATTCTATGAAATTCAAAACATATGACAAGTTGACATGAAACACTTTTGGGAAGTTGATATTTCCAATCTAAATCTCTTCTAAACAACACTTTACTAATTCTTTTGGAATTATTTTCCATGCAGCTGTCAGGACCAGGGCTCAAACCCAGAGTGTGTTGCTGGTAGCCCAGAGCACTAACCACTACGCTATGGAGACGTGTGGACACAACTTGCAGAGAATCACAAGAGGCAGGACTTGAGGAAAACAAAAAGTCTTTACTTAATGTCCTTCTTGAATAAACACAAAAAAATCAAGCATCGAAAGCAGGGCTGAAGAAAGTACAGATCCACATTGGCTTGATGCAGGCAAAAATGTCCAATAACATAAAGCAAACTTCCCAAATAATGTAGAGTCTTGCGAACAGTATTCAGCTGGTTTCAGTTCTTTTAAATTATGCATTGCGTATATCGAAGCCGAAATACAACGTCCACACATGTGGACGCAGGGTCGCATGAGGTTAATGATAAAATAATAATAGCTTATATAGACTTTCCCTTATACATTCATATAAATTATAACATTAAATCTTGATGTTGACAAAAAAGAAAAGTCCATGAACATGTTATGCGTCAAATACCTATAAACACGTGTCTCTACAAAGGTACACGTCATACACATTGTGTAACAAATAAACACACACTGCAGTGCACCCACACAATCATTTAGACACCAAGAGTGGAATTACACAACACCCCCATCAAGGCAAACAGAGCAAACCAAAAACCCCAATCTGAAAAATACAGCCCCACCCTGCGTGTGAACCTCACTGAGAAATTCAATGCACCACCCACTGAAAAAACATGGGAATAGAGGGAGCATCTTGACTGGAAACAGTCTCCAGAAACTCACACAAATCTCTAATTGTCCCGTCTATACAAAGAATACCCTCAGCACCAACAGAGGCCATGCAAACTACACAAATTCTACAAATAACACTCAGTGATGATCTTTACTGGCATTAGCAGAAAGGATTTAAATTGGCGTGATATCATGCATTGATGCAAGTGGCACAGTGTCAATTATTTTAACTATTATCTCAAATACTTCTTGCTGGTAGAAATGATATGCCAAATTACATCAAGTATTTCAACAAAAGCAAATATAATGAGTTTTTACATTTGCTGAATAAAGATTTGGAACAGAAACGTCTTTGTTTTTTTCAAGCCCACCAGAACACAGTTATATGTCTGCTCATATGTCTGAATACTGGGAAAACCTGAAGAAAACCTACAGAAATAACTTGGTTTTGATCGGGTATCCTGCCTGGAATTAAACCTATATGATGGGCTCTATTTCCATGACCGAAATAATAATTATATAATACGTTTATTTTGTATAGCGGCTTTCTAAAGCTCAAGGACGCTTTAAAGAAATTAAACATAAAAAAATTACACAGTAGCAAAGCATGTTTCAATGTCCCATAACACCGTCAAGATCGCAGGTGAGCCAATAGAGAATAGGGTACAACAGGGATAAAGGCACACATTAAGGAAAATTAGCTTTTTTTAATTGTCACAAAGTGTCTCAAGATTCAAGAAATACATTATTTTTACTGAATATTGATGGAGCAACATAATTTGTGTGAAAAGAATAACAACAGAATAACATTTTTCTTTTTTGTTTTTTTTTTCAAGGTGGCGAGGGAGCCTTTTTCCCCACGCCACTTGATATTCTGTACATACCGAGGCAATAGTTATAGGGCACAAATAGCCACTTCAGAAAATGGTGCATAATTTCTTCATTTCATTTCAATCACTTTTGACGTTTCATAACATCTCAAGTATTCTATAAACAAATGAATCTGTATTGTGATTGGATGAGCCCACTTTGAACATTCTTCATTACAAATCTATTCACTACACTTGTTTTAAACAATGTGTTTAAAAGGGGCCTTTAGCCACTGCAACAGGGGGGCTTTTTACCCCAAATACAATCCTATCACTTATTAGACAGCTACTGAAATTTTTTTCACCTTGAACATAATTGAAATTGACATATAAGTATTGTGTTTCAAAATAAATGTGATAATTTCCAGCATGTTAATTAGCTACATAAATTTACAACATTTTAAAAAATATTAAATATTTGATCAAACTGCCTCAAAATCAACCTTTAGACATTACACGCAATGATCTAATTGAACAGGAACATTTTGCAGTGTATAGTGACAAACAGGTGTTTAGGAAAGTACTGTGGTAGTTTTTGATGGTATTTAGTGTTTTGGGAGACAACAGAATTAAAGGAGCCTTTTACCCCACCGAGCCTTTAGCCACGTTGTACCCTATACATTGCGCTCCGGAGGCAGAAGGAAACACAAACATCCTCTGTAGTGTTTTACCACAAAACACTGTAGCACTGGAACGATGGCAGTTCAGAGCAAGGACGTAGTAGTTATTGCACAAAAAAACTTAAGACACAAATGATTATTCTAATGCATTACATACAGCCCATTTACACAACCAAATTCCTATGAATAGGCTGTCTTAATTTTTATCGACGTTGCTTGACAGGGAATGGATGCAAATGGTGCAATAACCGGAGAAAAACCTCAGAATTAAATTGCACTTGACCCAGCCCATTAGTGCCTTGCACACGTGATTTCGCCCACCCAGTTGCGCCCAGGCTTATCAAAACTTCATGGCCATGCCCACTGACTTTGAATGGAAATACAGTATTAACATGAATTTCCGCCTTTTGCTTCAACGACAACATGCACTCGAGCTGGCACACCTGATGATCCATGTTATCCCAGCATGACCTGAGAATGTTCCACAGAGCTCATGTGTGCTTCAATGAAAGCAAGCACATCTGACCTTTACTTTAATGCAGCCAATGTCATTGATTCTTTGATAAGTGGCCTGCAAATAGTGCAGAATCTTAAATATTTCGTATTCAATTCACAACGTAACACATCCTGTTCATTTCCAGGTTTAAATTCGATTTGGATTCCCAGATTTTTTATGTGGTCCCAGACTTTTTGGAGCCCACATCTTAATAGAAAATGCATAATCCTCCCACCAAATCTGGTTAGATTTTTTTTTGGGGGGGGGGGGGGTTGGACTTCAAAGGGCTTAGCTTCTGATCTGGGACAGGCCTGTGAACTAATCTGTCCTTTCTTGCTGTCTCTCTATCTTTTCTCCATTCCTTGCCAAAGTGAATGGTGACACCATTGCATTACAATCAGTGGAATGCAGAAAATGGGTCATCCACATAAAGTAAACAATCACTTAAACATATGTAAGTGAGAAGTGTCTCCAGTAATCACTTAAAAATCCCTTTTGACAAATAGCAAACAATTTTATTGTATGTTATTTAGTTAGATGTATGATGATCCAACATGTATAGCAATTTCCATGACATTTTTTAGAGTGAAGATGTGTGTTTATTAGTCAATGAATTAAGATCATAGATCTGAGTGTTTAGTTGCATGCATCCCTGTTGATGTTTTCAAGGCAATCAGAGTGACTGTTTATTGTGCAGATGTTGTGCTCTTTCTTCTAGAATTTAGATGATGCCATACCAACACATTTTCTATGCAAACATGCATCCACACATTTATGCACAGAAGCAGTGAAAGACAATCCTCTGGCATTAAGTCACTTCTCTTTACGTACATAAAGAATCAAGGGAGCTCTGGATATAGAACATCAATTTAACGGCATCATCACTGATGCATTGTATTTGGATACGCTGCATCCATTCTGGCTCTAATAAACAATTAAAGCAATCGTTTCATTATTACGCCAAGAGCTCAAAGGCAGCGACTTGTACACTTAAACACACGCGCGCGCGCGCACCGACGCCCATTAAAACACCATGCACGGCACACGGCAAAAAGCATCCTGTGTCCAAAGCCCCCCTCACACACACACACACACACACAGATACACAGAGAGAGAGAGAGAGAGAACATAATTCAGATGTAGCATATGAAGAGTTAGAGGAGTCCAAACTACACTTACTGCTGCTCCAGCCATCCAAACGTCCATCGGTTATTGATTTATTGTCCATTAAGAAATAACGTCACCTCATTTAAAAGCTTTGACTTACCGCATCTTATGAAGCGCTGGAATGATCGACTCCGGATGCGCTCAACAGCATCGGGCTGTGTGATCTCAGTATGGTCCTTAATTCCCGTGACAGTGTGTCCGTGTGTGGATAAAACACGCAGAGAAACGCGCAGAAGATGCTTGGATCTTCCGTTCCCAGATGCGCCTTTATAAGGTTCGAATCCTCAAAGACACACGCTGAGGATCAGAGCGATATACGAGCAACCTCCGTCCCTTTCCCAATGGATCTATGGTGGACACGGGGATCAGAGCCCGTGTGTTGTATCCCGATCAGTGCGTTTCTGTAATTACTATAGGAAGATGCGCAGAATGGGTCCAGTGATGGCGCAATCCACGAGATCAGCGCCAGTCCATCGCTAGATCGTCCGTGCATGAAGGGCCGCGACCCGACAGCTATGAAGCGAGTGCTGAGAGAAAATGACAAGCCAATTTGGAAGCAAAGTGATGCTTGGTTCAAGGATGGAGGGTGGGAGGGGAAAAGAAAGAAAGGGAGGAAAAGAGAGGGATGAATCTAGATCTGGGATGAGGGGAGGACCCGAGCTCGCTCTAGTGGCGGAGAAGGCGTACAGCAGAGAAGGGTCAACCTATCGCCTGCAGTTATGTAACACTCCTATGGAGCCAGATATGTGCCAAAACTAAACAAACAAATACAGTTGAAGTCAGAAGTTTACATACATCTTAGCCAAATACATTTAAACTAAGTTTTTCACAATTCCTGACATTTAATCGTAGAAAACATTCCCTGTCTTAGGTCAGTTAGGATCACTACTTTATTTTAAGAATGTGAAATGTCAGAATAATAGTTTCTTTCATCACATTCCCAGTGGGTCAGAAGTTTACATTTGGTTTATTATTTGGTAGCATTGCCTTTAAATTGTTTAACTTGGGTCAAATGTTTTGGGTTGCCTTCCACAAGCTTCTCACAATAAGTTGCTGGAATTTTGGCCCATTCCTCCAGACAGAACTGGTGTAACTGAGTCAGGTTTGTAGGCCTCCTTGCTCTCACACGCTTTTTCAGTTCTGCCCACAAATGTTCTATCAGATTGAGGTCAGGGCTTTGTGATGGCCACTCCAATACCTTGACTTTGTTGTCCTTAAGCCATTTTGCAACAACTTCGGAGGTATGCTTGGGGTCATTGTCCATTTGGAAGACCCATTTGCGACTGAGCTTTAACTTCCTAGCTGATGTCTTGAGATATTGCTTCAATATATCCACATAATTTTCCTTCCTCATGATGCCATCTATTTTGTGAAGTGCACCAGTCCCTCCTGCAGCAAAGCACTCCCACAACATGATGCTGCCACCTCCATTCTTCACGATTGGGATGGTGTTCTTTGGCTTGCAAGCCTCACCCTTTTTCCTCCAAACATAACGATGGTCATTATGGCCAAACAGTTCAATTTTTGTTTTATTAGACCAGAGGACATTTCTCCAAAAAGTAAGATCTGTGTCCCCATGTGCACATGCAAACTGTAGTCTGGCTTTTTTATGGTGGTTTTGGAGCAGTGGCTTCTTCCTTGCTGAGCAGCCTTTCAGGTTATGTCGATATAGGACTCGTTTTACTGTGGATATAGATACTTGTCTACCTGCTTCCTCCAGCATCTTCACAAGGTCCTTTGCTGTTGTTCTGGGATTAAGTTGCACTTTTTGCACCAAATTACGTTCATCTCTAGGAGACAGAATGCATCTCCTTCCTGAGCGTGCTACCTTCAGGCTGTTGGAAATTGCTCCCAAGGATAAACCAGACTTGTGGAGGTCCACAATTTGTTTTCTGAGGTCTTGGCTGATTTCTTTTGATTTTCCCATGATGTCAAGCAAAGAGGCACTGAGCTTGAAGGTAAGCCTTAAAATACATCCACAGGTAAACCTCCAATTGATTCCAATTAGCCAATTAGCCTAGCAGAAGCTAATTGGCTAATTGCCTAAAGGCTCGACATCTTTTTCTGGAATTTTCCAAGCTGCTTAAAGGTACAATTAACTTAGTGTATGTAAACTTCTGACCCACTGGAATTGTGATATAGTCAATTAAAAGTGAAACAATCTGTCTGTAAACAATTGTTGGAAAAATTACTCGTGTCATGCAAAAAGTAGATGACCTAAACAACTGGCCAAAACTATAGTTTGCTAATATTAAATATGTGGAGTGGTTAAAAAATGAGTTTTAATGATTTCAACCTAAGTGTATGTAAACTTCTGACTTTACAAACACAATCCACTTCCAGGGGATGGTTTATGATTTCTGAGTCCCCAAGCAACCGACCAACCCAGTGCCCCATTTTGAAAATGTTGCTTAAAAAATGACATAAAATTGATTTTAAATCATAATTTTAAATTCATCCTATCAGCCATTGTAGCCAAGTACATTCGAAATGTTTAATGAAATAATATTCTAGTTAAAGATAATTAATGCATGTTTTCCAGTTTTTTCCAGAGACCGGCGGACCTCTAACGTGAACCGCTCTAAGAGTGCTGACAACAGCGTGTTCACACATGTACCCAGAAGAACATGTCACCCCTCAAGTGGTTTTTGCATAGCTTTCCTACCTACAAACTTTTTTTTATTGTTAAATAGTAAGTGCAATTAGTGTGGACTGGTTAAGTGCTCGCAGAACATATGTGTTTTTAGCTGGTTCCTGAATGCTGAGATGGTTTCAACAGATCTTGTGGAGATTGGAAGTTCATCCCACCACAAAAGAACAGAGAAAGTGAATGATCTTGAAATAGACATTGTGCCTTTTTGCGACAGGACCATCAGACGCTGCTCATTTATTGACTGCAGAGAGCGAGTTGGGACATAGACCAGGAGGAGTGAATTGAATCCCCCCCCCAAAAAAATCCGATCTTCTGAATTGGGCTTAGAAAACACTGTTTTACTCTGTACTTTTTTCCGTATAAATAAATAAACTCAACTAAGGTATGTTGCAGCACTGCACCATCTAATGTTTTAAAAGAGGACGTTGCTCGGCTCATTTGTGAGAAAATCGTTGTTAGTTTTGGCACAAATCTGGCTCCATACACTCTTACCATTTCCAATTAAATCTACAGTATGTCTTAATTTTGTACAGTGTATTTACATGTTGCTCTCGCTGTTTAAAGCTTCCATGTCAATCACTCTCACGCAAACATGAGACTGTCTAAATTATGTTTAATTTTTCTGATGCGACTTTCGACATTGCAAAATATTGTTGAGAATGGAGACTGTCAGACTGGGGTTTTGGCCATCACATGAGAGGTCCACAAATGCGGCAGGGGAAACCTGTTGATCTGGAGGTAAATGTGGGGTGAGAAATCAGGGTTGATTGATCTTTACGATACAGAATGAGAATATAACGGGCTTTGAAGATAAGAACTGAAAGCAAATGATCAAATATGGCAAAGGCGTAGCACCTGTCATCAGTGTTGGGTGTAATGTATTACTAAGTAATTAATTACTGTAATTAAATTACTTTTTCATTGAAAAAAGTAAAGTAAGGGATTACTCTTAATTTTTCAGTAATTTAATTACAGTTACTTCTGATGTAATTGCGTTAAATACTGTATAGACTCTATATATAAAACAATAGCGAATTTAAAATCAAAATTTAACGTCTAATGTTAAAATATATATTTTCTAATTTAACGCAGCCCCTTTAAATTCTTTGGTCAGTTCATGAATAATTTATTTGATTTTATATAATTTATTTGAAAGAATTAAAAGAACAGTTTCATGTCTATCCTTGTATTTATTGTTGAGGTTGATCAGGGTTTTAGAAAGTAATTAGTAATAATAAGTAATGCAATTACTTTTCAGACAGAGTAATTAGTACAGTAATCTAATTACAATGTAGAAGATGTCATTAGTAGTTAGTAATTAATTACTTTTTTAGAGTATCTTACCCAACACTGCCTGTCACTCACACTTGAAGCAGCTATAAACAGACTGATTGTTACATCTATTTCCAGGTAACAGTTTTATTTTAGGAAAATGGGCTTATGCTCGTTGCTCCTCGTCTTTTAGACTGAGCATCATCAGGGCCTACTCTATTAATAACTTATTTTAAGATCACATTTATGAGTTAGCTACATTTGTAAATTGGTACATTATAAATAAATTAATAAATAAATACATACATTTTCTTAATTAGTATTTTTGTCTTGTTTTCCAACATTCTTAAAACAAGATATATGTACTCGATAAGCAAATTGGCATAGGCTATTAAGTCTTGTTTTCATAGAAATAAATACATTTGCCACTGGGGTAAGAAAAATAAACTTATTTGAAAAGGAAAACAAGTTTATTTTTCTTAGCCAAATGGCAGATTCCTTCTTGTTTTAAGCATAAATTAAGCATTCTATATATATATATATTCCTGTGTATATTGTTAGATAACAAATATAAACGTATGTATTCATCTTCCCCTTTTTAAAGGCCTTTAGATTATATTTGCACATCAGTCACTTTCACCATGAAAGTCCCGGTTAAAAATAGCTTTCCTTTATTGTTTTCCGTTTATATCCATTGTTGTCTGTGGTGTAAGACCGCCCACGGCTAGGCGATAACGCCCTATCAGATAGGTTGTAAGGACATCTGTCCCGGGTAATTACTGTCGTTCACAGTTTTAGTCCGTTTACAGCTGCTAAGCCTCCCCGGTAAGCGCATTACCGATGCAGCGCAATGCAATCACGGGCGCTCGCGCAGTACACGGACCTCCCATAGCGGCGCGAGACTCCAGCCCAGATTACATCAGCATGAATAACAGATTACCCCAGGCGTTATTAGAGCGATCAATGAGTTATGGAGTGATCCGTCGGTGCAATTCATAAAGCCTGTCATCGGTTAGAGACTGACGCGAGCTCTGCCAAGCTGTGTCACTCTCACCTTCTGCAAAACGTCACTGCTGCTTTCACAGGTAAGGAGGGCCCTTATGGAGGTGTGCATGCCAGTTAGTGATTAAGACGCTGAAGGCTCAGCCTCAGACTAATCTGTTCATGCTTGTTTTGTATCTTGAACATGTTCATGAGTTTTACCGGCATTATTATACTCCTTTGAGAACTTGTGTATTTTTTTCAGATGTCAGAAAGAGAGTGGTGGTAATTCAATTCTCAAAGAGTTGAAAATGATGGGTATGTACAGAAGTCAGTTCATGGAGCACTGCTCTAACACAGCATTATTCTTAGCCATTCTAAGTGGCCCTCAATCTGTCATACTTCTTTCACAACTATAATGATATTAAAATATTTGAAGTGAATTAATGTCTGCGATGTATGAGTATTGCATGCTGCTACTTGTCATATATGCTCTCATGTTGGGACTTCATCAAAGAGGTAGGCCTATAAATGCATGCCATTAATGTATTTGTGTGTGTGTGTGTGTGTGTGTGTGTGTGTGTAGATACACAGCGTGCTTTGCTGGCAGTGGAGCGTCTGCAGGAGAGGGTGAAGGAGAGGGGAGAGCTGCCCACTGAAGAAAAACTCAGTCTGCTCAAGAGTGTCTTACAGAGTCCCCTGTTCCATCAGATACTCAGCATGCAAGAGACTGGACAACAGCATCGGCAACAACAGGTCAGAGAGTATAATATCACCTTCTCCCTAGAGATAGGTGACACCATTTTTTTCCTTTTCCATCCAGTACCAAGTACTATCAAGGCTAATCGTCAATATCAATACTAATATTAGTTAGATTAATCGATACCTCGATTACATGGAATGGCTTTATTAACACTGAATTGGTCTAAACTTCAAATATCAAACTCCTTGTTTGTTTTCCATTAAATAACTTGATCAATCATTCAATAACGTGTTATTTCAAACACCATAAACACTTATTAGCCTATAGTAAATGTCACATTCAGCAAATGTCACATTTTGTGGACTTACATTTTTCCATACTACACGCAAACTTCAATGCTCTTTTTGTTTGAATGAGCGTTGTTGGATACTGCTTGTGTTTTTCAGCATTTCTGCACTGTTAAGATGAACATAAAATAGAGGAAATACTTCCTATCCTACACATTTGTTTTTGTAACGAGGAGGAGGGCGTGGCCGGGCCGTGAGGACGCACGCCTTGCGCTGAATCGTCCTAATCAGCCTGGAGGCCAGTTAGAGAGAGAGAGAGAGAGAGAGGAGACTCATGAAGCTGTGTGTGTGTGTGTCTTTGTTTGTTTTGCAGTTTATGTTATGTTTGCGTTCTGTTTGATTAAAGTTTTACGTTGACTGTTCAGCTAGTTCCCACCTCCTTCTTGCCCACCTTAAGAATCTCATCACACTGGTGCCGAAACCTGGGAAGGAGGAGGGATGCGCTGTCGTGGAGTCCTCGCCGCTGCAGTACGCCGGGAAGCGGAGGAGCCGCTGACATACGCCAGGGGATAGAGTCGCCGCCGCCAGGAGCCAGAGTAGTCGCTGCCATCTACCGGGAAGCGGAGGAGCCGCTGCCGACCACCAAGGGAGGAGCCTCTGCCATCTGCCAGGGGACGGAGGAGTCACAGCTGTCCGCCGGGAAGTGGAGGAGCCGTTGTCATCCGCCAGGGGACGGAAGAATCGCTGCTGTCCGCCGGGAAGTGGAGGAGCCGCTGCCATCCGCCAGGGGATGGAGGAGTCGCTGCTGTCCACCGGGAAGTGGAGGAGCCGCTGTCGTCCGCCAGGGGACGGAGGAGTCACTGCCATCTGCTGGGAAGCGGAGGAGCCACTGCCATCCGCCAGGGGAGGAGCCACTGCTGTCCGCCAGGGGACGGAGGAGTCGCTGCCGTCCGCTGGGAAGCGGAGGAGCCACTGCCATCCGCCAGGGGAGGAGCCACTGCTTTCCGCCAGGGGAGGAGCCGCTGCCATCCAGCAGGGGATGGAGGAGTCGCTGCCATCCGCCGGGAAGTGGAGTCGCTACCGTCCGCCAGGGGAGTAGTGGCTGTCGTCCTCCTCCTCTGGTGGACGGTAGCAAGTGATCCGTCCCCTGGTGGATGACAACGGCTCCTCTGCTCTACCAGCTGAGCTATTGAAGGCACACAGGTGGACCTCATTCACCAATTATCTCACTCATTCTCCTTGCTCTGCCCAGACGCCGCTTGGCCCCGCCCTGCTCGCCAAAGTTTTTTACTTCCAAACTTATTGTATGCATTCATTTTTATTCTAAATAAATAATAAAATCACTAGTATTAAAACATTAAGGATCCATATTTTTTATGTGGGGATTGATTCCTCTGATACAGTTTTGGCAGTATCAGAATTCCAAGATCCAAACTTTTCAATACATGACAAAATTAGACGTGTAACGGGAGCTAGCTGGTAAATAACAGCTGTGCGGTATGTGTAAACCTCACTCCCCTGACCTCAAGAGGCGCACTAGCGACTGACGCTAGAGGCCTTTTAGCCTCCTCGTTAGTGCACCCGCCTCCCTTGCTGGCTGACGCTGGTTCAAATCCCACTCAGAGTGGGTCGCACAGGACTGGTTATACAAGCAACATTGTCAAAGCATGAAACACTAACAAAGCAAGCTAATGTCATAATAAAGAACTACAGTGTCTAACCACTTTTTTAGGTAGCCTTGGTTCCGGTCTTATTTTTCCCATTCATTTTCTCCATAGGTATTATTTAAAAAAAACAAAATCCAATAAAGTGTTCAAAGCCATGAACCACTGCCATGTTGCACTGTGCGCAATCATAATTTATTGCCAAAAAACGTTCCCTTCAAAAAAATGAACAAAAATCGAGAGTTCATTTCTGCAAACTTGTCACAAATTTGCCACTGATCATTTTCACATGCAAATGAGCTTTGTGGCAAACTTGCAGCAAATTGTCCATTGTTGCCAAAGGTTTGCTGCAGGTTCACCACTACCGGTGAAGAGCTGCAAACGTCTGGGAAACATTTGAGGCGAAGCGACTGTTGCAACATTGCGTCAACAGTAAACAGATGCCCCAGGTTGTGGGGTAAAGGATTGAAGGGGTACCCGGTTTATGTACCGCACGCCACTGGAGTTAATGCGCACTGCAACCAATACGCAACCTATGGGGACTAGTTCTTTCAATTAGTCAACCTCCCACTTAGACTTTGGGTGATGTTTAATGTTCTTGAATTGGTGCTATTTTAGTGTAGTTCGATCTTTAAACTGAGGAAGGCTTTGTTTGGAATATATTAATAAAGCATTATTGTTACATATTGTTTGGTTTCTTTCCTAATAAGGAACTAAATGCATTTTGATGGGAAAAAGAAGTATATACATATAGGCAAATTTCAGCACATCCAAATTTGCAATTAAACACGATTAACTCTAAAATCACGCAAATAATCTTGATTAAATATTTTAATGGACTTACAGCACTGTTAAATATAACATTTTCTCTAGAGACAATGCATGTGATTTTTACTTCAGTAATCTTACTGTTGTGCTTTATACCTCATCTCTTTCATTACCATGGCAACCAATATTTAAAGTGTATTGAATGCACTTGCTGCTGACAAGCTAACACTTAAGAATTTACTTGACCTTGAAATTTACATGTAGATCCATTTAAACAGTCCTTTACCCAGGGGGCTGCAATACAAGCATTCCATGATGCGGACAGTGCTTTGATTCACCTCTTGCTTGATTACATTAATGTCATGCTCATTGATAACAGTACTGGACGTCTTCTGGTGTATTATTCATTGAAAAAACACATGATACGAACCTGGCTCTAAGATAGGGCATTGTGATGGCACTGGTCAATGCAATGCCAGATGAGCTTTTATTTTACGTTGGAGTTTGCTTTGCTGATGTTTGGCAGCATCGAGGCATAATAAAGAGGTCAAAGAAACCCATTAGAAATGAATGGGAGGTGTAAGGCGTTATTCAAGGGAACAAGGGAAAGGTGGTCTGGGTTCACAGTATGTAAATTAGGTGTATGTGTGTCTGTGAGTGTGTTAAGGTGCAGGGTAATTATGGGAAATTTTATCTTAAAAATGGCTTGTGTTGGCTGAATCATTCAGTGTAACCAAAGAGTAGCTCAGATATTTTAGCTCCTCAGATATCATCATAAAAATAGACTCAATACTGTAGGTGCTAAATTCGGTTTTATTAGGTACAGCCGCAACTGAATGTCTAAGCAACCTTTCGCAGCCCAAAATGAGAGATGCAGCATGTCCAGTTAGTGAAATACAAAACTGTCTGTTTCTCCTGAATCACTGCATATTTATGGGTGTACATGTACTAATATGGTCATACGAGAAGTACTTACCTACTATCAGATAATCCTTGTGCTCACAGTGCATTGGTCATGTACTTGGCATGGATAATGGCTTTAAACTAAGTTGATTATGAGTCATTATTTAATCAAGCTTATAACTTCCTATCTTTTTCAGTCTATGATGTGATTGGCTAGTAATCTTATTCATGTGTTTGGGAACAAATGGAATATCTTGCCCTATGAAAATGAGTCTAAATCAATCCTCACAACCAGTCATATTTTAAGGGCATGCTATAATTAGTTATGAGTTTAAATGAAAAAGAATAAAACCAGAGCTCAGGGGTGGGGCCAGAATGTTGGCACTGGGTGGTAGCTGCCACCCTAAAAATGAGCTTTGCCACCCCATACTCTCTAAATCTGACAAGGCAAGAAATCCGTGTTTACATGAAATTTGAAAACGTGTGCACATTGGATGAGCCGGTGAAATTGTTGTTTAAGGTGTTTACATTTACATCGGCATAATGGGTAAAAATCTACCCGTTTCGGTCGGTTTATTCTTACGCCGTTTATGACCTTGTTAAGCATAATAAAAATTCAAAAGGACTGAATACGTTAAATACAAACATAATATGAGATTAATCACAATGAAATTTAATCAATATATATATATATATATATATATAAAGAAACATTTCACCTTAAATGGATAGTTCACCCAAAAATGAAAATTCTCTCATCATTCACTCACCCTCCTGAAATCCCAGATGTGTTTGACTTTCTTTCTTCATCAGAACTCATTTGAAGGTTTTTATAAGAATATTTCAGCTCAGTATGTCCATACAATGCAAGTGAATGGTGATCAGACCTTTGTAAAAAAATCACATAAAGGAAACATAAAGGTATTCCATATGACTCCAGTGGTTTAATCCATGTCTTCAGAAGCGATATGATAGATGTGAGTGAGAAACAGATCAATATTTACATTATTTTGTACTCTAAATCTCCACTTTCACTCTCACTTTCAGATGTGAAAGTGAAACTAAACTGGCACCACATGTGACATTTAGATGTAAAAATGAAAGTGAAAGTGAAAGTGGAGATTTAGAGTAAAAAAAAAGGACTTAAATATTTAAATATTGTTCTGTTTCTCACCCACACCTATCATGTCACTTCTGAAGACATAGTTTAACCACTGGAGTCTTATGGATTACTTTTACAAGATTTTTGGAGCTTTTAAGTTCTGTCCATCATTCACTTGCATTGTATGGACCTACAGAGCTGAGATATTCTTCTAAAATCTTCAGTTGTGTTCTGCAGAAGAAAGAAAGTCATACACATCTGGGATGGCATGAGGGTGAGTAAATGATGAGAGAATTTTCATTTTTGGGTGAACTAATCCTTTACACATTCTATGTAAGGCCATCTGTGATTTTTGTGTTCCTGTTGTTTGAGGTGTTTCTAAATTTTTCCAAAATTTTGAAAATAATGTACTAATTCTTTTTATGAATCAGAGTTTTTGTGTGAAAATGAAAATGTTTGTCAGAAATGCATGCATATGCACGGTTACTGAATAAAACCCAGTGTCTTTAAACAAAATGTTCCATGCATTCAGATGAGAGCTCTAAATGAAAACGTAGCTTATATGTAAAGTGTGTATTTGAACATTATCTACAAGGACAGTTCTCATTGCCTAACATGTCCTTGGTTTGTCTGTGTGTGTGTTTGTGTGTGTGTGTATGTGTGTGTGTGTGAGAGAGAGAAAGAGCGAGAGAAAGAGAGAGAGAGGGAGAGGGAGAGGGAGAGGGAGAGAGATAAGTATTTAGAGATGTTGATTCTGTGAAAACTGCAGCAGGGACCAAACTGAGGCCGTATAAGCTACTTATCTGAGCTGACCACTAAAGCTGTGCTGACTAAGAGAGAGAGGCAGGGGTCAGCAAGTCACAAACACACACACACACACACACACAAATACGACACAACAGACACCTGCAAATACATTAACACTCTGAACTCAGTTAAGCTCAGATGAGTAAATGAGTGAGTATCAAAAACATTAACTGTTAAACAGGTTTAGACTGTGCTGGGGTCTTGGTTTAGTTGGTTACAGCATATTTCTCAATTTGACACAGTGATGAAGGAATAACAGCTAAACTAAACATCAGATTATGCACTTGAACAGATGAAGGCAGATGCATCTCTCTCAAAGCATTCTTGGAGGAAGAATGCTCTTGATAAACAAGCATTAAATATCACTCCAAGTTGTTGAAATATCCACTTTGCTGACAATGTATTTAAGAGAACACCAGTTAGCTACATCATTTTGGGTTCGTGTTTGTCTAGGTTTCTCCCAGAACATCTCAGTCTGTGAGCGATGATGTGGATGGTTTGCGCGCATCCCACCCCTCCTACACTCTGAGACACAGAGACTCCTACCTTTCGGCTCAACAACGCAGTGGCTGCTGTCGATCCACTAACCATGTGACTTTTGCCCCCTGCATCACTGAGGACATTTCAGTGCTGCAGTCCATGGCCCAGGTACATTCCAATAAACCGAGGACAGTGCCTATTTTACAAGCCTTGATACAATTGGGATGCAGTTTTCTTAATTAGTTCTAGCTTAGTTTGATTGCTGTAAAGGTTTTAAACTGGCATAGCTATGATTCATGTCAATGTGATGTGTTGCCTTTGTGTTTTGACCCATAAACAGAAAGCATAAGACCTACAGAAAGATCGAAACGTTTATATTACGCTGGTTTCACATATCCTCCATGAGCGGAGGGCGTGTGCGGTGCGGTCGGGTTGGGCTTTCACATTGTGAAGACACAGGTGCAGCTCCGTGCTTAAAATACAGTTATCTTTGGGTTCCTGGGTGTAATCTGTTAATATGGGCGCCAAAACGAAAACGCACTGCTCATGTCTCATTCACGCCCCGCTCACGGTGGATATGAGAAACCGACATTATAGCTTGTGAAAATGAATTTACTCAATTTTGTAATTCTGAAAAACCATTTCCAGTCATCTTAAAAACATTTGAGGTTAGAAATGTTGAGCAGATTCAGGTCTGCAAAACGTTCAGACTGAACAGACTGTTAATTCGGCAAGAGGAGGTCAAAAGTTCTGCTGCTGAACTTGGCCTGTGCTTACCGAAATTGACTTGTAATTATGTAAAACAGTCAACAGGAATGCATATATCAGTGGAGTAAAAATGTAATTTTAGAATGAAAATGCAACCTCTGAATCGCTGTCATCATTGATTATGTGAACACGATCACTTCCTGGTTTCCATGGGACCAGAACCTGTCTCAGAGATTGCTCGCGCAATGCGTTATCAGTTGCACCACAAATGTCTCTGATGGGGATGCCGCTTGTCAGTAATAGGGTCAATTTCAGGGTACATTAACATTCAGAAGCAGCATATCGATTTCCTGTGTAATCATGTTAAAACTTTTGCTTTGTGTTGTATTTCAATATCAGCAAGACTAGTTTTGGTTTGACACATTTTAGTGTGTCCAGAGATCAGATCAGAATCCAAGCCATTTTTTTAAATATAATGTTTCTTTAATGTCCTTTCTGTTCTTTGCAAACTTTTGTAAATTAAAACAAAAGCATTAACTTAATCACACGAGGCTAAATTTGAACTCTGTTCGCCCACAAAAAAAGCGGCATAGTTAAAAAAGTCAGAGAATGCATACAGTACTACCCACAAGACCAAGAGTCTGTTCAAAAACCTAGTGATAGGTATAGGCAGCTGAAATGAAAGCCTCATAAGAGAGCGGTTTGGTACACTCTACATAAGTGGAAACTCCTCAGTTCATTGAAATAGCTCTCCTCACACGCAACACACGAGAGATGCAACTTGCAACTGATTTCAGTACAAGTAGCACAAGAGGAACATCGCAATACTCTAATCAGTATAAATGTACACAGCACACACATTTTGGGTAAAATAGTCAGTTTGTGTACATGTGTGCTCACGTGCGGTCTGTCAGTCAAACATGCGTGCTCACAATCTCACTTACTCAACACGGTGCGAAATCTGTCCAATCTCTTGAATAGCTCATCAGATATATGTACTCGTCATGACAACAGTATTTACAGGAAAAAAAGAAAAAAAAAAACGTTTTTCCTGCAGTGACGGCGTTCTGGTGCCTTCACGCAAATGCTTTTTAGTGATCTACTTTGGTGCAAAACGCTAAGGGACAAATATTTATGACCTCACATTTAGGACTTTTGGTGCTAATAATGGATATATCGCTCTTGTGTTTGAACACATCTCTGGTGTATGTGATGTTGAACACTCATGGTGTTTGTTAGCTGACAATCACAGTGACAACAGAACTGATCTATATCAGAAAATTGAACTGTTAGACCCCTTATGTTTAAAATAATTACTAAAAGGGATAGTTCACCCAAAAGTGAAAATTCTTTCATTATTTACTCACCCTCATGCCATCCCAGATGTGTATGACTTTATTTATTTTGCAGAACACAAATGAAGATTTTTGGACGAATATTTCAGCTCTGTAGGTCCATACAATGCAAGTGAATGGGTGCCAGAACTTTGAGGCTCCAAAAAGCACATAAATACAGCATAAAAGTAATCCATACGACTCTAGTGGTTTAATCCATATCTTCTGTAGTGATGTGATAGGTGTGGGTGAGAAACAGATCAATATTTCATAACTTTTTTCCACTTTCACTGGCAGTTGAAGATTTATAATAAAAAAAAAAGCTTATGACTTAAATATTGATCTGTCTCTCATCCACAGAGATGAGATATTTTTTCTAAATAATCATCATTTGTCTTCAGCAGAGGAAAATTATACACATCTGGGAGGGCATGAAGGTGAGTAAATGATGAGAGAATATTTAGGTGAACTATCCCGTTAAATAAAACCAACATTCTTACTATAAAAATGTTATATATATATATATATATATATATATATATCATCATAATAGATTAAGAGTGCGGCCCTCAATGGTACAGGGATCCAGCTTTGTGGCCCCTGACCTTTCCGAAGTTGAGTAGCCCTGCTCTAGGCTGCCATTAAAGGGTTAAACTTTAAGTGCACCGAGTCATGTGACAAAACAACATAGTGCCAATCTCAGCCAAGTTTGTCTTTCGGAGAAATGGCAACAAAACTACATCTGGTAAGAAAACAGCTTAAGTTTTCACATTAAAACCTGTTTGAGTCAAAAGAGCAGAGTCTCTAGTTTCATCCGATATGCCATTTTAAAAATTGCAAGGGTGCATCCTATAGCTTTCTATGCAGCTAAGTGTGGACATAATGTTTTAGAAAAACTATTCGCTATTTGGAACAGCCTTGAGCCAACGTCGGGAGTGCGTCTATGGTGCCTTAAAATGTTCAAAATGTCTCAAACCTGTCCCGATTTTTATCATGGTCATCTGGTAAATCTAGTACCTCAGAAAACCATCATCCAGGAAACAGAAACCAACTATATTCAAGCTAATTGGCATATACGTCCCTGAAAATGTTCATCATGCAGACTTGTATAAACACCATAATTTCAGCACTGCATTTAACAAAACCAACAGTTTATTTCTCTCTCTCTAATCTCTCTCTCTCTTTCTCTTTTTCTCTGTCAGGGTCGGACTGTGCTTAGATTTGACCTGGAGAAGGGAGAGAGCGCTTTAGGCATCAGCATTATTGGCGTGGAGACTGAAGACAGTGGCGGTCAAGGTATCTTCATACAGGAGATTCAGTCAGGCTCAGTGGCATACAGGTAAATTATAAACAAAGACACTGATACAAATACAGCAAAACTTCACAGATTATAAGAGATCAGTGCTGCGTTATTCTGGAGCTTTCATTTACTGAGTGAAGTCTGAGCATTTCATTCAGATCTATAGCTCTTTCCTACCCTCTTCTCCTGTCTTAGTGATGGACATCTTCATGAGGCTGATCAGATTTTAGCAGTGAATGGTATGCTGTTTGACTCATCAGTAACACAGGAGCAAGCTGTCAAGGTTCTGCAGGAAGCTGCCCCCATGGTAACCTTGACTGTAGCCAGAGGACCAATAGCCAAATTCAGCCCACCACCATCACCACGAATGAGCCACACTGTCTCTGTCAAAAACTTTTCTGGCCTTGCTGGACAATTCAGTGTAAGGTTCCTTCATAACCTTCAAACCTTCATATATCTGGTACTATATAACTATGGTAGTGCCCAAAATTTCCCAAGCACACACTTATAGTCAAAAGTTTGAACCTTTTCAACCAAAGGCATATAGGGGTATATATATTGTTATATATATGTTATATACAGATAGTGCAAGGGAATGTAATGGCAGAAGAGGTGGGATATGTTGGATAAATATAAATAGACTAAACTGTGTATTGCACATAATTATTGCTCAGTGGGGCAGTTTAACTGTTCATGAGATGGATAGCCTGGGGGAAACAACTGTTCTTGTGCCTGACGGTTCCGGTGCTCAGTGCTCTGTAGTGCTGGCCAGAAGGTAACAGTTCAAAAAGGTAGTGGGCTGGGTGAATGGGGTCCAGAGTGATTTTTCCAGCCCTTTTCCTCACTCTGGAAGTGTACAGTTCTTAATTATTGGCAACCAATAATCCGCTCAGCAGTCCAAACTGTCCTTTGTAGTCTTCTGATGACCGATTTCATAGCTGAACTAAACCAGACAGTTACTGAAGTGCAGAGGACAGACTCAATGACTGCTGAGTACAGTAGAACTGTATCAGTAGCACCTGTGGCAGGTTGAACTTCCTCAGCTGACAAAGAAAGTACAACCTCTGCTGGGCCTTTTTCACAATGGAGTCAATGTGGGTGTCCCACTTCAGGTCCTGTGAGATGGTAGTGCCCAGGAACCTGAATGACTCCACTGCAGCCACAGTGCTGTTCAGAATGGTGAGTGGGGTCAGTGTTGGGGTGTTCCTCCTAAAGTCCACTATCATCTCCACTGTTTTGAGCGTGTTCAGCTCCAGGTTGTTTTGACTGCACCAGACAGCCAGCTGTTCAACCTCCCTTCTGTATGCAGACTTACCATCATCCTGGATGAGGCCGATGACAGTAGTGTCATCTGCAAACTTCAGGAGCTTGACAGAGCGGTCCTTGGCGGTGCAGTCATTTGAAGAGAAGAGTAGTGGGGAGAGCACACATCCCTGGGGGGTGCCAGTGCTGATTGTACATGTGCTGGAAGTGAATTTCCCCAGTCTCACTAACTGCTGCCTATCTGTCAGAAAGCTGGTGATCCACTGACAGATAGACATGGGAACAGAGAGTTTATGTAATTTAGTCCAGAGAATAGCTGGGATGTTGGTGTTGAAAGCCGAACTGAAGTCCACAAAAAGGATCCTTGCGCATTTCCCTGGTCTGTCCAGATGTTGCAGGATATGATGCAATCCCATGTTGACTGCATCATCCACAGACCTGTTTGCTCGTTAAGCAAATTAAAGGGGATCTAGAAAGGGTCCAGTGATGTCCTTCAGGTGGGCCAACACCAGTCTCTCAAATGACTTCATGACCACAGACATCAGAGCGATGGGTCTGTAGTCATTAAATCCTGTAATTTTGGGTTTCTTTGGGACAGGGATAATGGTGGAGCATTTGAAGCAGCAGGGAACTTCACACTGCTCCAGTGATCTGTTGAAGATCTGTGTGAAGATGGGGGCCAGCTGGTCAACACAGGATTTTAGACAAGTGGGTGAAACACCATCTGGGCCCTGTGCTTTCCTTGTCTTTTATTCTCGTGTGAATACGTGTCACTGTGAACGAGCAATAATTCTAAAATTCTACTTTGTAGAGGCTAGTTGTGATTTAACTTATTTTCAATATATTATTCCCATTTTTGCATTTGTTTTATGTCATATTTTTGATAACTTTACTTTCATTTTAAAATGTGGAAAATAGTAGTAATAAAGAATGAGTAGTAAAGAGTGTCCAAACTTTTGACTGGAAGTGTACCTGACAAAATGTTTCTCTGAAGCTGTTTCATAACTGTCTTAAAGCTTATAACTATCTATTATTATATGTTACACAACTGCAGTAATTTGATTACAATCTTATACATGAGCTTTCCTTTACACAAGGTTGTTTGTTTTGGTGTTTACTGTGAGCAGAATCTCATGTGACTGTAAGAATACCTGCTAATGCCTGGAGTCGATCAATTACAATGAAATGAAGCCCACTTCTATTAGCATGACTATACTTAATTATAATACCACTGATTAAGTTTGTTCCACAGCCTCGACAAATTCATCTGATTGAGCTACAGAATGATGGATCGGGTTTGGGCTTTGGCATTGTGGGCGGGAGGAGTATTGGTACCATGGTTAAAACCATCCTACCTGATGGGGTAGCTGGAAAGGTATGAATGAATCATGATGTATTCGCAGACACCTGCACAATAATTTATGTAATGTCAATGTTTTGACTGTGGGAAACAGTGGTAATTTCTGCAGAGCCAATTTTGTATTATTCAAACAGAGTGTAGAAAGCTATTGAAATTTCTGACACATAATTCTAAAGAGGAGTCTTAATTTGCACCCAGATCTCTTGACCTGTGTGGTTGTGTGCACACAGGATGGTAGATTGCGTAGAGGTGATCTTCTCCTCAGGATCGGTGATGTAGACGTGTCCTCCATGGCCAGTGAGGAAGTGGCACGAGAGCTCCGTCTTGCTGGTTCCAAAGTTAGACTTCTCATCGCCAGGGAAACCACTGATGTTGACCTTTCACCCCCTATCTCTCAGCAACAGGACACTCAGGTGCAAAACACTTCTGATCCTGGGTCTGTGTGGATACACATCTGTGTATTGTGTGTTAAAATCTCAACACACACACACACACACACTGATTGAAATTAGAGGACATTAACACACAAGGGGTTTTAGGTTATATAGAAGAAAGTAGGGCTGAATGATTAACCAAAATAAAATCAAAATCGCGATATGAACCAGTGTGATTTTCAAACCACGAGAGCTGCGATTAAATTAAATAAATAAATAGCCTCAACACGCTGCCAGCTGTGCTAAGCCTATGTGCATGGCTGTTTTGTCTCTAGTGTGTAGTGCTTTCTAAAATACATGTAAATGGGATCATTGTATTACACATCTGGTTTCAGAGTGGTTCTGTGCTCCATACACAAAAATATTAAATTCTATTTATCTGGTGCCGAGTAACAGATGTGCTCTGAGTTCGGTTCGGTGTGCTAACCGAAGTGTCCCAGATTTACTTTAATTGCACATTTGCGTAATTTCACATACCTCTATGTTTGGTTACTGCAATTTACTATACACATTTAAAATAACCCCATGAGAGTGGGTTTTTGTTGACAGCAAGGCAGATGAGAGCATTTCACTGCATTAAAAGGATGTTGTCAACTCAACTACAAACAAAAGAAACTTACGTTTCTTCAGTTTTTAAAATAAAAGCTTCTGCCAAAATAAAGGCTTGAGGTATCGGACTGCATTGTAAGTTAAGAAATTATTAAATAAATAAATTGTTATTGAATAATAATAATAACAATAAACTATTATAGTAATAATGATAATTGTACTTGTACAATAATATATTTCTATAATAATTTCTTAACTTAAAGGTGCTGTAAGCGATTTTAACTTTGAATCAGTCATGGCTCCTCATTCCAAAACCCCACCTTCCAAAGATAATTTTGAGACCAAAACTGAGCAAAAGAGCAGCATTGTTTGTTCCTGTGGCTGTCAAATTCAACAGTGGCTCAATAGCACCCTCAACTGACAAACATTATGAATCGTAGCCTCCATGATCCGCTTCAAATACAACAGTATGAGAACAAGCTAAATGATTGACAGGAGAAAAACGTCAATGTCCGCGGCCCATTTGCTGTGTACAAAGTCTACAGCTGTCACAGAGACCGGTGAGATATCTCAGGACACTTATTTCATTAATATCTTTAAGGGAGTAGGAACATTTTTTGCATTCCTTTCCATGAAAAATTGCTTACAGCACTTTTAACATTATTATAATTGCAGTTATATAATATTCAAGTTGACTTGGTTTAAAAAAAAAAAAATAATGATGAAAAGTGAACTGTCCCTTTCTCAAATTGGACTTTTTTATGTTTTTACAAAGCAGACAGATGGAGTCACGAGTTCAAATCCAGGGTGTGCCGAGTGACTCCAGCCAGGTCTCCTAAGCAACCAAATTGGCCCGGTTGCTAGGGTGGGTAGAGTCACATGGGGTAACCTCCTTGTGGTCACGATTAGTGGTTCTCGGTCTCAATGGGGCGCGTGGTAAGTTGTGCGTGGATCGCGGAGAGTAGCATGAGCCTCCACATGCTGTGAGTCTCCGCGGTGTCATGCACAACAAGTCACGTGATAAGATGCGCGGATTGATTATCTCAGAAGCGGAGGCAACTGAGACTTGTCCTCCGCCACCCGGATTGAGGTGAGTAACTGCGCCACCACGAGGATCTACTAAGTAGTGGGAATTGGGCATTCCAAATGGGGAGAAAAAGGGGAGAGAAAAAAGGAGACAGATGCAATGTGATTATGATGTTTTTCCCCCTCTGTTTCACTGCTTTATTTATTTATTTAGTTTGGTTCTTTTTAGAGGACTCAAGTGTGAACACCCTTTCTAGAACAGTATTTCAGGTCGGCGGTAAAGCATGGGGAAAACATGGTTTAATTCTGGTTAAAAGGAATCACACATGTTTTTTGGTTTTCATGTTTATCATATCGCAGTTCAAATCACAATTTTTTTTCAAAATAATCCCAATTCGATTTTTTTTTTTTTTTTTCAAATCTTTCAGCCCTAGAAGAAAGTCAGTGTAATCTGTAAAGTGAAAGAGAGGGAGAGAGTTTGGGCTTCCTATAAAAATGTTATTTTCACATTGTGTAATTTGTTATCAGGGTTCCCACACATCCTGGAAAACCTGGAATTTTGCAATGCAGTTTTCAAGTCATGGAAAAGTAACGGAAAATTTGAAAAAAAAAAAACGAAATGTCCTGGAAAATAATGATTTATCCTGGACAATATTTTAGTATAATGTAGAACTGTTTGACTCTGTTGCTAACAAGTTTTTTGTTACATGAACAGAAACATGGTAACTATTGGGACTCGGAATAGGAGTCAAATACACAAATTTCCCTGCAGCCGACTGTGCATTGTGTAACAACATTAACGAATAACTGTGATGAATGATTCCCTGTCACATACTTTGTCTGCTCATCTGCTGTGATCTCTGCTTTGCTCCGACGAAATAGTTTAAAAAATTAGATTTTTTCGTTCCAACAGTGCTGTTATATAAACCAGAAAAACATTTGAGTTATTAACTTTAGACAGCAAAGGTGGTCGGACCACTGATAAAAAAATTAAAAAAAAGAATTCACACCCTGAGTTGGTGATTTGGCCTTCACACCTTGGGATGTGAATTCATTTTCAATAATTCAACAATCTGAGTCTGCATATACCACGGTTACCACATGTAGTATGCAGAAAAAATGGACACTCTGAAGTGTGCAGCACATACAGACTATGTATTTATTTTATTTAATAAGCTTTACAGGGATTAATAATCACTTTGGGCCATGAAGTGAACTGCTTATCTGGAGGTGAGAAACTACCGTCAAAAATACACAGAAACGTCAAAATAAAAGCTCGATTTAAATGGACGCATGTGTTTTTGCTTAAATTTTACACTTGTTGGGCACATAAAATGTCCTGGAATTGTCCTGGAAAAAAAGTGTGCCTCGAAAAGAGTGGGAACACTGATTATTCTTGATTAAATTACAGTTATCATCTAAATGCCAAACTTCACTATTGCTGTATTATGATTTTGCAAGTACAAAACCATAAAAGTTTGATTAGCCAATAATAAATGCATTCTCCTTGTACAGGATTTAGTAGAGCAAAAGGAAAAAACTAATAGCAAGAACAATTTCGACACCAAATCAACAGAAAACTTGAACGCAGGTATGATTTCTGATCACAGTTATCTTTTAACATAGTGAGAGATTATTGTCTGCATCAGTCTGAGAGATACCTTAAAGGTTAAAAACAAACAAATACAATATGTGCTCTAAATGACATTTTTTAAATGAATGTTGATTGGTGTCCTATGTGTGTTTTTAGAATCCAGTGGGTTTGTAGTAAAGAGCATACTAAAGGGATTTACAGTGGATCAGGATGGACAAATTCACATTGGAGATCACATAATTTCTGTGAGTTCAAAAATCACAAATGAACTTGTTTCACGAGTTCGCTGGTTCATATTGAGGTAAACGGATCTGTCGTGCTGTCCAGCCTCGAGCACAGGACTGCGCTTGAGCTCATTGAAAAATTATCAATTTTAACACTTGAATAACAGACCTACCTACATTTACACACTTATTCCAACATGATTTGCTTGTGTGGTAGCTCACTTTATAGAGTGTTGAACTTTGGATTCGGAAGCTGACAAGTGAGACAAAAGTGTCATAGAAGCGACACGAAATTACATGGTTGCTTCAGAAAATGTGCTTTTCAAGTCCCATTTCCTTTTAGGACACTAACGGTTAGGTTTAGGTGTTGGTTAAGCGTAAGTCTGTTTTGTTCACCTATCATTTGCTTTTAGGACACGCTTGGTTAGGTATAGGTTAAAGTTTTATGTTAGGGAGGTACTTTATACTCATTGAACACCATTTCACTTGCTTTTGGCGCCCCTTGCTGGACATTTTACTAGGAAACTGCAGCCAAAGGTGTAATGAAGCATGTTATTTCATTTTGTAAAAATGTTGCCACAGTAACGTAATTTTCATGAGATCAGGCTGAAATCTAAATAGTGGAAATGGGGAGATGGAGGGATGCCGGAAGAATCACCACCAGAGCAAAGGGCCACTTATATAAACTTGGGAACTTACATTTGGAACTTCATTTATTCTTTGACTCCTTATGTACGTGTATGCATAACTATGCAAACAGTACTTTTAATGGTTTTAAGGGTGAATTTGTGGTGAACATATTATCCCTTTTGGATTAATTTTACAGAGGTTTCAGGCTGAGCTTTTGGCAGTTACTGCTCTCGCTGTCGCTATTGTGTGTATATGTATATGTGGGTGTTTATGCATGGGAGTGGTGTGTGACGGTTTGTTTTCATTGTAGTGTTTGTCTAAGGCTGAATGGTAGCACTCTGTATGATTAATTACATTGCTGCTTGTATTGTGTTTGTATAAATGTAAATCTGTCAGTAGTTTAAGAAAACAACAAGTTGGGGGCCTGGGTAGCTCTGCGAGTATTGACGTTGACTACCACCCCTGGAGTCGTGAGTTCGTATCCAGGGTGTGCTGAGTGACTCCAGCCAGGTCTCCTAAGCAACCAAATTTGCCCGGTTGCTAGGGAGGGTAGAGTTACATGTGGTAACCTCCTCGTGGTCGCTATAATGTGGTTCTCGTTCTCGGTGGGGCATGTATAACCCGCGGAGAATAGCGTGGGCCTCCTCACGCGCTATGTCTCCATGGTAATGCGCTCAACAAGCCATGTGATAAGATGCGCGGATTGACGGTCTCAGACGCGGAGGCAACTGAGATCCGTCCTTCGACACCCGGATTGAGGCGAGTCACTACACCACCACGAGGACTTAGAGCACATTGGGAATTGGGCATTCCATATTGGGGAGAAAATCAAAAAAAGAAAAAAAAGGAAAAGAAAACAACAACTTGACCACAGTAACTGTGAATTATATTTCAAGCCAGTGGTTCTCTACTGGTGGGTCTGTTCTGATAGGGTCACGGACAGCAGGGTAAAACAATCAAAATGCAAATAATACTTATGCAGCTGACCAATGCACCTGGTGTAGTGGACTAAAGCACTGAACTGGTAAACAGAATGTTGTTGGTTCAATCCCCACAGCCACCACCATTGTGTCCTTGAGCAAGGCACTTAACTTCAGGTTGCTCCAGGGGGATTGTCCCTGTAGTAAGTTGCTTTGGATAAAAGCATCTGCCAAATGCATAAATGAAATGTAATATAATCACAGATTTTTAGGAGAGCAAAATAAATGGACTTATCAACTTTTAAAAGGAGGAGAAAACATTTACAATATATTTTGGTGTTGATGTCAAAGGCTGTGCAACTTTGGCGCAAATTAATCTGTAACTTGGTAGAAGCTAGCCAAAAAGACAGATGCCTACATGGGTACATGCCTGGGTGTGACATGCCTCATCCTGGGAAACCATGAACAAAACTCAAGCGTGCAAGGTAAAAGGAAATATGACCCAGACTACTTCTGGCATTGCACTTGGGTTTGGTACTGTGTTTGGTTGCCACATGATGTCCAGTATATAGTCTAAACCAGCAAAACGAGTTGAAAACTACTGTTGCTATTTTTGAGTGACAAATTATATTGTAGATATGTGTACGCTTTTTTTAATACAGTATTGCATTAGAACTTAACCTTAATGAATCATTAGAACTCCAAATACAAGTCTCTTTTCATTGAAATAATAATAATAATAATAATAATAATAATAATAATAATAATAAAACAGCAACTCAAATCTTTGAAGATCTGTAAACTTTTAGTGGCCACCCTGAGGGTGAATCACATGACATGGATTTTATTTTTGTGTGTGTGTAGGGTTATGTAAGGTAACTTGTGTTGTCATGTTGTTGTGTGTGTGTTCAGGTGGATGATCAGAGTCTACGTGACTGCAGTGAACAGAAGGCGGAAGAAATTCTGCACTTTTCTGGCCAACATGAAGATACATCTCTTCTGAGAAAGGGCTCGCAATATGAAACACAAACAACCCCTACAACATCCACGACCTCCCAGAGACCTTTGACCCCACTGGGTCTCCTGCCCTCTCCACCACCCACATGTCTACCAGAGCCAAAGCCAGTTCTGCCCCCAGGGAAAGTTCTCTATACTGAACGCTGGGACCTCAACTTCAACAGAGAGCGCAGTTAGTGAAACTGTTTTACACTCAGTCAGTGTGTCAGTTATACTCATTCATACGTTTGGTTCATGCGTTCTTCATCTTAGCCCTTTCTCTCTTGATTATAATAACAGCTTCTGTGGCATGGTGTTTCAAGAGCATACAGGAAACGCTCTTGAAACGGAAGCTTTGCAAACAAGCGTGCCAGAGGGTTTTAAAGCAGAAGCGTTAAGTTTGTTAAAGCACTTACATGAATTGTTGAATAAAAGTGTTTGTTACTTACTTTATCTGCAAGGTTATCTAAATGGTCCCAGGTGGGACTAGTTTTCCAGGAGTAGGAGATTCTAGTTAAGCATTACTAATAAGATTTAAAGTTGCACCCAATTCCCAATGCGCTCTAAGTCCTCGTGGTGGTGTAGTGACTCGCCTCAATCCGGGTGTCGAAGGACGAATCTCAGTTGCCTCCGCGTCTGAGACCGTTAATCCGCGCATTTTATCATGTGGCTTGTTGAGCGCATTACCGCGGAGGGGTAGCGCGTGTGGAGGCTTCGCACTATTCTCCGCGGCATCCACGCACAATTCACCACGCGAGAACCACATTATACACCTAGTGATGTGGATGCAGCATCATTCAAAAGCAATAGTTTTAAGTTACTAATGTCACTGTAGAAATTCACTATTCACAGTCAGACAGGATTAATTTAATCTTTAAGTGAAAATATCCAAAGATTAAACGAGTGGTATTTGGCTGGTCATTTGATTCTCACATTTCAGCCTCCATGAGGGGACCCTCTCCATGTAGAATAAAACAGCTTTTTTTAAGGTTAATATTATGAGTCTTCATCTCATGTAAGTGGTCATGGTTTTATACATATGTTTCAAAAATACAATTCATTTCTTTAGAAGTTAATCTTTTTAAATGAGGGAAAAATGACTGAATGCGCCTTTAAGGACAGTTTAGTCACATCCCTTTCATGTCCCTTCCTGTAGTCCTCACGTGGATAACAAGCCCCGCTTCATATAACAGTTTTAATTAGGCTACTGAAATGACTGGAGTCTTCATCTTATGTCCTGTATGTGTACATAGTTCTAAGCATATTTTCAATTCATTTCTTTAGGGGTAAAACTTTTTTTTTCCCTCCCCTTTTTCTCCCCAATTTGGAATGCCCAATTCCCAATGCGCTTTAAGTCCTCGTGGTGGCGGAGGACGAATCTCAGTTGCCTCCATGTCTGAGACCGTCAATCCGCGCATCTTATCACGTGGCTTGTTGTGCGTGTTGCCACGGAGACAGTGTGTGTGTGGAGGCTTCACGCTATTCCCTGCGGCATCCATGCACCACTCACCACGCACCCCACCGAGAGTGAGAACCACATTATAGTGACCATGAAGAGGTTAACCCATGTGACTCTACCCTCCCTAGCAACCGGGCCAATTTGGTTGCTTAGGAGACCTGGCTGGAATCACTCAGCACACCCTGGATTTGAACTCGTGACTCCAGGTGTGGTAGTCAGGGTCTTTACTCGCTGAGCTACCCAGGCCCCCTAGGGGTAAAACTTTTTAATGTGTAGTGCACCTTTAAGTGGTTGTCCTCTTGAAATAATGTCGTAGTTACATGACATTTATTCCTGGTGCTGCCAGCTAGCCTGCTAGTCTTCCATTGTAAGTGTATCACTTTTTGATATCTATAGTAACCGACATAGATATTAAGTTTCAAATAAACCGGAACAATCCTTTAAGATTTCTTGTATTCTGCTTATTGATATCTAGCGTGTAGTTGTTCATGACTCGACAATGATGATAAATCACTGAATCAGCCATCATTTTTAGGATGAAAACATGCAGTCTTTGGACTGTACTCAACAGTCATTGTGTCATTAATGTATTGACTGTGTGATGTTTTAGCAGCCAGACTATCTGATGAAGAGGAGGAAACACTGAAGAAGAAGTGGCAAAGCAGACTGGGCCCTCAATATGAAGTCATGGTGCGTCTCATTTGTATTCTGTCCTGTCCTGCTGACTGTTATTTTCCATGGCTGGGATTTGTGTCAGCATGCATCTATGTCTCTTTGTGTTTTTGATATATGTGCATGTCTATTAAGGTGTTTGTTCGTCAATATATATGGTAATGTGTTTATATTTACATTGTTATGAGTATGGTATTGTGGGTATAGGTGGTCCAGGTCCAGAAGTTTAGTGAGAGCAGTGGTCTTGGTGTGAGTCTGGAGGCTAAGGAAGGTCATCATTATATCTGCTCAATACTGCCAGAGGGTCCAGTGGGACAGACAGGAGTCATACGCCCTGGAGATGAGCTGCTAGAGGTTCACTTTACAAATACTTACCTTTGCAAACACAATAGAACAGTGGTTCTCATGAGCAATATAATACTGTTAAAGTGACAGTTCTCCCTAAAATGAAAATTCTGCCATTGTTTATATAATATCTAATTGTTGTAACATTTCTCTCAGACTTCTTTTCTATCGTTGAACAGTGTAGCAACTCATAATGTAATTAGTTAAATGTAATAAATGTTCATAATTTAAAATTTCTCTCAAAACATCATAATTATTACATTATGTAAGAGCGCATAATTGTTTGGGAAATGTAAGAGGTTATTACACTATGAGAAATGTATTGCATTGTGAACTCACCAAAAACATTTTAATTAAAAATGTGATCATTTTATCATATTGTAATATTTTCAAAACAAAGTAGTATCCTTTTTGTGGCAGAAAAAAACAAACAAATGTTTGTATTCCTTTATAATAGTGCATTTTTTATCCAAATATAGTCTTAAATTACCTACGAATTGGTTTGAAATATTCAAGCATTTATTATTATTATTACCGTACATTACTACTAATATACATCTATACTAACATATAGTATACCAGTACTAATGTTACATATTTATGTTTGTAATTATACATGAGCCAAAGATTCTTGTAGTCTTCAGTTAAAAGAGGATATTAAATGTTTTTCAATTTGACAACTAAAGGTATACATACTGATAATTGACAAATAGTGTGAGATAATAATAATGTGTTCAAAGTATAGCCTACATTATAAAAAAATCAAAACATTATAAGACAGCTTGTCACCTTACGTTACGTTTACTTCAGAAAAGTTAGGCCTATAATATACTCAGGGTTGGGCAGTAACGGAATACATGTAACAGGATTACGTATTTAAATACAAAATATAAGTAACTGTATTCCACTACAGTTACAATTTATATCATTGGTAATTAGAATACAGTTACATTCAAAAAGTATTTTGATTACTGAAGAGATTACTTTGCATTTTATTGTCATTTGTTTCATTTAATATTCAGTCCTTTCAGATGGAAAACATTTAAACATATAAATGATGCGATCCAAAGTGCATTTGAACAGCGGTGAAACACTTTCTTATGATGTGTTACATTCATACGAGCAGACAGAGAAGTAAGTTTGAAGTAAGTTTGGAGCAGAAGAAATAGAAATAAACCTTGTGTAAACTCTCAGCTTTACGCTAAGATAAAATGCTATTTCTAGCCATTTTACACGCACATGTTACCAGACACGATCATATTTTTTATCAAGAAAATTCACGTTGGATCATAATTTCTTTTTTTCTAGTAAGACCTTTGATATTAGGGCAAAAATCATATTCTTGATAATAATTTTTGTATTGTTTTCCTGTAAAAATATCTAAAAATCCTTAAAACAAGATCAATTTGATTTATCTTGTTTTAGAAACAACACTGCATAAGATATTTCGGTTTTTCAGAGAATGTATTTTTAACATGTGTATTTTGTCTTACTGTACTGGCAGAGTTTTTATTGTCAAAACAAGTGAAAAAATCTACCAGTGCTGAAGAAGTAATCCAAAGTATTTAGAATACGTTACTGACCTTGAGTAATCTAACGGAATACGTTACAAATTACATTTTACAGCATGTATTCTGTAATCTGTAGTGGAATACATTTAAAAAGTAACCCTCCCAACCCTGAATATACTTAGCTCATTAGTTAACTAGAAAAATGAATTCTATAGAGGAGCATATTGCTACATTTCTAAATACATTATTAATAAATGCAGAATATATATGTATATGAATTATATTTTTACTTACCTGTGATTGATGTCTATAAATTATTTAATGTAGCCTATGTTTAGGGGCCTGAGTAGCTCAACAAGTAAAGACGTTGACTATCACCCTTAGAGTCGCGAGTTCGAATCCAGCATGTGCTGAGTGACTCCAGCCAGGTCTCCTAAGCAACCAAATTGGCCCGGTTGCTAGGGAGGGTAGAGTCACACAGGGTAACCTCCTCGTGGTCACTATAATGCAGTTCTCGTGTGGTGAGTTGTGCGTGGATGCCGCGGAGAATAGCGTGAAGCCTCCACACGTGCTACGTCTCCACGGTAACGTGCTCAACAAGCCACGTGATAAATTGCGCAGATTGACGGTCTCAGACACAGAGGCAACTAAGATTCGTCCTCCGCCACCCGGATTTAGGCGAGTCACTACGCCATCATGAGGACTTGGAGCGCATTGGGAATTGGGCATTCCAAACTGGGGAGGAAAGGGCAGAAAATCCACCCCAAAAAATAAATAAATAAATTGTAGCCTATGTTTAAATAAATCTTCTGTCAAATGAGAAAAGAGTACTTTTCCTCAAAAACAAGTTTTTATGACGGTCATTATTTAAATCTAGACAATGATTCGAAAATAATAATTATATAATAAGAAAGTTGAGACTTTCTTTTTTTAATTCAGTGCATAAGCTCAAAATGTATTTCTGGGTCAAAGCATATCAAAGTTGTAGCCTTATAAGCATATATTTCTCTTAAGGTAATGACCTACTAAATTTTGCAAAAAATAAATGTGTATATATTAAGTTTTATTATTGTTTTATAAACATACTTTTACTTATATATTGTGTGCTGTTATCACATTATGAGTTGCTAAAGAGAGTTCATAATGTAATGACTTTCCCATAAAATAACCTATTACATTATGCACTCAGAATTGTATTATAATGAGAAAATTATTACATTATGAACATTTATTTCATTTTACTTATTACATTATGATTTGTTATTACATTACCATCATTCATGTTCACAGCACAAACGGTGCGGGATAAGTTGGATGTCGAAATTTGAGAAGAATTGGTTTTTGGAAAACAACAACAAAAAATCCCTAAACAGAGGTCTGAGCAATAGTAATAGTGCCGCCTTCCTAAATCAAGCACCATTTAAAATGTAAGCTATGCATTAAAGGGCGGTTACACTAGGCTTTGAGAGCACAAAATTTTAGCAACGGACCAGGATATGATGTCACGCGGGAGAGCTTCTGGTTTTAGCAAATAACATACAAAACATTTTTTAAAAATATTCCATATACTTACTGTCCAGCAACAATAAAAACACTTATATTTTTCCTATGAATTGAGCCAATGTGGCGTTCAATCTTACGATTCACAGCTCAGAGTTCACCAAATTTGAACTTTGGTACGCAGCGCCATGCGAAAATCCTTCGCATATGCTTGCGTGTCCGGTCTCCAGCGTTCGGATGCGTTTGAATAGTACTTAAAAAAAAAAAAAAAACAAGCTAAGCATATGGAAACAATATATTTGGTTATAAGACAAGCATAACCCACACAGAGAATGTTGTTGTTTATAGATTACACTGTTGTAATCCCTTATCATAAACCCTGCTAACACTTGCATGCATAATAACTAAGGGCACCCATCTTTTTTCCTTCTCGCTTTTTTTTATGCAAAGCACTTTATTCAATGCTGTCTGCACTTGAATATCAATTATGACAGCTACTTAAAATAGCTCTTCCTGTCAGTAGGAAAGCCCAGAGGATCAGCTGAGCAGAATAAGAGAGCTGCTGTGTTTGTTCTGTCTGTAGGTGAACGGGATCTCACTGATCGGTGAGTCACATAAGGAAGTGGTGAGTTTGCTGAAGGAGCTTCCTGTGATCGTTTGTGTGGCATGTAGTCGTCTCATCCCACCCACTCTCTGTGAGGAAGATGATGACGACGATGATGTACAACTCACCCTCAAGGAGCTACTGGCAGAATTTAGTGAAAAGGTATGCTGTGTCCTAATCATGGTATTTAAAGGGTTCCCATATTCATGGAAAATCTGGAAATAACAGAGGATTTTAATTTCCAGGCCTGGAAAAGTCTTAAAATAAATGAACATTTTTGTAAGGAATTTAAATTTTTCTAGTTTTGCTCTGCTCTACAATATAGATGTGGTTGTATGTTGCTCTCCTAAAACTTGCTTTCAAACAAGCATGATAACATTTAGTTAATGCATGTTTTTTTTAAAGGAATATTCCGGGTTCGATACAAGTTAAGCTCAATCGACAGCATCATGTTGACAAAATGTATTTTATTTCGTCCCTACTTTTATTTAAAAACAGCAAAAATCGGGGCCTGGGTTGCTCAGTGGTAAAGACGCTGGCTACCACCCCTGGAGTTCGCTAGTTCAAATCCCAGGGTGTGCTGAGTGACTCCAGCCAGGTCTCCTAAGCAACCAAATTGGCCCGGTTGCTAGGGAGGGTAGAGTCACATGTGGTAACCTCCTCGTGATCGCCATAATGTGGTTCACTCTCGGTGGGGCACTTGGTGAGTTGTGCGTGGATGCTGCAGTGGATGGCGTGAAGCCTCCACATGCGCTATATCTCCGCGGTAACACGCTCAACAAGTCATGTGATAAGATGCGCGGGTTGGTGGTCTCAGATGCGGAGGCAACTGAGATTCATCCTCCACCACCCGGATTGAGGCAAGTCACTACACCGCCACAAGGACTTAGAGCACATTGGGAATTGGGCATTCCAAATTGGGAGAAAAAAAATAAAAAATCAAGGTTGCAGTGAGGCACTTACAATGGAAGTGAATGGGGCCAGTTTTAAAATACTCACTTTTTTCAAAAGTATAGTCACATGACGTAAACAATATGCGTGTTAACATGATTTTACTGTGATAAACTCGCCACACGCCCCACCGAAAACCACGAGGAGGTTAACCCAACATGGCTGTACCCACCCTAGCAACCGGGCCACTTGGTTGCTTAGGAAGCATGGCTGGAGTCACTCAGCACGCCCTGGATTCGAACTCGTGACTCCAGGGGTGGTAGTCAACGTCAATACTCGCTGAGCTACCCAGGCCCTGATTATTGCTTTTTTTAAGAAAAAGCCGGACGAGTCGAAATTAATTTTTGTGGTAATCAACATTATGCCACAAATGCTGTCGATTGAGCTTAACTTTTCTTTTAATTCCACGCAAGTTTTATTACAAAAGGACATTTTATCTTTTAAATATTGTGTTACACTCTTTTTATCAAAGGCCAAGCCGAATTCGTGGGGTGGTTTTGGTGCCTGCAAAGATGATGATGGGGAGGTCAAGGCTTCTGTGCTGTCCCATCAGGCCATGTGGCAAAACGAGATTCAAGTATATGAGCTGCAGAAAGGAGATTCTGGCCTGGGATTCAGCATACTAGACTACCAGGTAGGTGTGTGTGTGTGTGTGTGGTGTGTGTGTGTGTGTGTGTGTGTGTGTGTGTGTGTGTGTGTGTGTGTGTGTCAACAAGAGAGCAGCTGTGAGTATGGACTCCAAATCAAAGAGTCCCAGTTGGTTTGAAACCCTGGAGGAGTACAAGCCACATTGCCCTGAAACACCAAAGTGTACTACAACATGGCAGCCCTGTCTCCTCATATATTGCTATGCTCCTCTTTTTCTCTCTCGCTGTCTCTTTCTGAAACTCTCTCAGGACCCCATGAACTCAGGGCAGACTGTGATAGTGATCCGCTCCCTTGTAGCAGGCGGTTTGGCAGAGAGAGATGGCCGCTTGTTGCCAGGCGACCGGCTGATGTTCGTCAACGGGACTGACTTGAGTCACGCGAGTCTGGCTCAGGCTGTTCAGGTCCTGAAAAGCACTGATTTGGGCACCGTATGCATAGGAGTCTCCAAACCCTTACCAGTAAATATCTCCATTCACTTCACAGGCATCCAAAGCCAGACAACTTCAGTCACAACCTAGAGCAATGAAGAGGAAATACTGTATAGAATGCAATATATGTATAGTTTCTCAGTCATCCAGGTCATCATAGAATGTCCGATAAAACGACTAAGTTATAGACAGAGATTTAGATGCTTTTGTTTAAACAACTAAGGCTTCCATCAGATCCCACATTCACAGTCTCTCATTCCCACAGATTAGATCCCACAAACATTTATGTTTCATTTATTTAAGAGCTTACTTACTGTGTCTTTATATGCCTAATTTGCATGTCCTGCGACAGTATATTTGGTGAACTGGTGCATTTCTCATCAGCACCAGTCTGGCATGGATCATTTGCAAATGCATGTTCCTCAATTATCCATGACTACTAATGACTACTTTGACTCTTTGAGTATATTAATAAGTATTTTTTAAATTTAATTAGGGTTCCATGGTCATGCAAATCCTGGAAATATCAGGGAATTTTATAATTTATTCTACAGTCATGGAAATTTCTATAGTGAATATACAGTAACACTTTACTGTAAAGTTCTGTTTGTTAGCATTGGAAAATGCATTATGAACAAACAATGAACAATATTTCTTACAGCATTTATTAATCTCGGTTAATGTTAATTTATGAAACTAAATTAATGAATAAAATGTTTCATTGTTATTTTATGTTAGTTCAGAATTCATTAAATGATGTTAAATATTACACAACTTTTAATGTAAAAATATGGAGTAGATAGGGTCAAGGGCCTTGCTCAAGGGCCCAACAGTGGCATCTTGAACCCCCAACCTTCTGATCAATAACCCAGAGCCTTAACCACTGAGCCACCACTGCCCCCACTGTTTCATGACAAAGCAAAAAACAGATTTTTGAAAACTTTGCAAATTTATATAATAATAATATCACATTGACATAAGTATTTAGACCCTTAACTCTGTTCTTAGTTGAAGCACCTTTGGTAGCGATTACGGCCTCAAGTCTTTTTGGGTATGATGCGACCAGCTTTGCACACCTGGATTTGGGGAATTTCTGCCATTCTTCTCTGCAGATCCTCTCAAGCTCCATCAGGTTGGATGGGGACCGTCGGTGGACAACCATTTTCAGGTCTCTCCAGAGATGTTCGATTGGGTTCAAGTCTGGACTCTGGCTGGGGCACTCAAGGACATTCACAGAGTTGTCCATAAGCCACTCTTGCGTTGTCTTGGCTGTGTGCTTAGGGTCATGGTCCTGTTGGAAGGTTCAGTCTGAGGTCCTGTGCGCTCTGGACCAGGTTATCGTTAAGGATATCTCTGTATTTTGCTGCGTTCAGCTTTCCTTCAACCCTGACCAGTCCCCCAGTCTCTGCCACTGAAAAACACCCCCACAGCATGATGCTACCACCACCATGCTTCACCGTTGGGATGGTATTACGCAGGTGATGAGTGGTGCCTGGTTTCCTCCAGACCTGACGCTTGGAATTGAGGCCAAACAGTTCAGTCTGCGTTTCATCAGACCAGAGAATCTTGTTTCTCACAGTCTGAGAGTCCTTTAGGTGCTTTCTTACACTGAGGAGAGGCTTCTGTCTGGCCACTCTGCCATAAAGCTCAGATTGGTGGAGTGTTGCAGAGATGGTTGTCCTTCTGCAAGTTTCTCCCATCTTCACACATGATCTCTGGAGCTCAACCAGAGTGACCATCGGGTTCTTGGTCACCTGTCTTACCAAGGCCCTTCTCCCTCGATTGCTGTGAGACCTTATATAGACAGGTGTGTGCCTTTCCAAATCATGTCCAATCGATGGAATTTGCCACAGGTGGACTCCAATCAAAGTGTAGAAACATCTCAAAGATGATCCAGAGAAATGGGATGCACCTGAGCCAAATTTCAAGTGTCATAGCAAAGGGTCTGAATACTTATGTCAATGTGATATTTCAGTTTTTTCTTTTTAAATACATTTGCAAAATTATCAAAAATCTGTTTTTTGCTTTGTCATTATGGAGTATGGAGTGTAGATGTGAAAAAAATAAAATTATTTAAAGCATTTTATGTGTATATACATACTGTATATACATATTTATAGTAATTAGTTATAATCCTTAGCCATTAATCTCGAACAACTGGAAAGGTCATGAAAAAGTAATGGAAATTCATTGGTCAAAAGGTGTGGGATCACTCTTTAATGATATCACACATTCCAATATTTAGTTGCATCCATCTAGATCTAGTTTAGTCTTATTCTGTTCTAGTTTAATATTATTTTGAATCACACACTGTCCTGCCTGGTGGTGGTTTTTCTTTTTAGTCTCAGTACCTGTGGCCCATAACGTCTCTTGGATTCTAACACCAGCTTTCTAAAACGAGTTGTGCGTTTATGTGTCTCCACATCAGGTTTAGCTAGTCCTGCATGTCTTCTCTTTTGAGTTGAGTGTGTATGTGATTGTATCCAGACAGAGAGTGGAGTTAGAGAAGAGTTTTGAAAGGGAGATATAAAACAGCTTTATCATTGACAGGAAAATGACACCCAGGACTCAGGAGCTGATGTAACAGGCAACTGCCTCTCGGCATATAACAACCAGGGAGGCACTCTGCAGGTAGGCTACATAATTATCTGCTTATTCCAGACACCACAAGGTGCAACTGTAGAGACATTGGATACTAGTATGCTCTTTTCTGTAAAAGGGTTTTGATCTAGCAACCACTGACCTTCATGACCCAAATGCTTTTTCTAACTCTTGAAAATTTTTTCAACGTGAAGAGGATAAATTCTGTAAATTGGCTAGTTGTTTACATCACAGTGTAAAGTTAAGATTTGCAAAATGATATGTATGTTTTGTGGTGTCCTATAGCAACTGATTTTGTAAATAGTGGTTGTTTTTAGCCGGCTGCACTCAAGCAATCAGTAGAAAGTGTTTTTTTTTTGTTTTTTTTTTTACTGACCTAATTTAGTGTGGTCATTCTAGCTGCCAGGGTTTGACTGGGGAGATATTTGTTGACAGGATTTGCGTGACATCATCTCTTATTCATACGAGGGTTTTGGTTTACTCAAGACCACACATGTATACAACAAATTAAATTGCTTCTGGTTGGCTTGTTGAGAACACATTTTGAACAGTTTCACTGTGTACATTATAGGTACAGTGGCGCCAAATATGTATTTTGACAGTTAAGCCATACTTAAAATTGTATGAGTGCTAGTGCATTAGATAACAAAATATCAAACCTAATTAACCTAAATATGATAAATAAGTAGTATCTTAATTTAAGAAAGATAACACAAGCTTTTTTTTAAATAATAATTATAATAATTATTATAATAAAATCAATAGTTTGTTAGAAGTTTTAAATGATTAACCCTTGTGCGACCTTCGGCACATTTTTGTCTTTTTAATTTTTGTTTTTTCGATCATTTTGGCTGTGTTAACGCCAACGGCATAAATTTAGCCAAAGGTGTGTATTTTGGGGGAATTTTGATATTTCAACCTCAGTTCCTGTAATACATCTATAATACACAAAATAGTTACACTCAGGACCTTCAGGACAAAAATGTCCCCATTGAAACCCATTAAAACTGCAATATTTGATCCCAGTGCCATTAAAGCATAAAATCATGAATTCTATGATATTACGCTTTCATTCCGGAGCCCTGGCTTCAAAATTTACATTTTTAATATTTTCCACCAGATGGCGCCATTTTTCTCATGTTTAGCCTATGGAGCAAGTACATGCTTTTTCCCTATTTTCTGTTTGCTGTATTATAGAGCACTGCAGGACAATTTAATAAATGATGCAGCTAAAATTGTATGTGTGTGTTGGTATGGATGTCAAAGTGTGTTTTGTTTGTGTGTATTGAGAAATGTGTGTGTGTGTGTGTAAAAAACAACAGTGGCATTAAATAAACAAACTGGCATTTAAAGGGTTAAAATCCTGAAAATGAATGAATATTTGGTAGTTATGATCAGGACTGATGTTGGTTAAAAAAATTAACTAATTGAAAGTGGAAAATAATACTAATATATAATATTATTATGGCAGTTTTTTGACGCAGACATTTTTGTCATCTAAGGACCTCTGAGTAACTTTTTTAAATTGATGCACAAGGGTTAAATAATAGATGTACTGTTCAGAATTTATGATAAAAGGTATTTGGAAACTTTCTGTCAAACTTAATGGACCTGTTTTGAACTTGAGGCGAACTGATTTCATACATCCTTAAAATTGACCTTGGGACAAGCTGTTTAAAAATAATTGGAAAAAATTCATATGAAATATGAAGTTAGTTGTGAGAAAATATTCAAGATCATTTGCTTGCAGATATCACTTAATTTAGGCATAATATTCATTCATATTTAATTTTGGCTTAAAGGAATAGTTGAAAATTCTCTCATTATTTACTCAATCTCATGCCATCCCAGATGTGTATATGTGTAGATGAGACTTTCTTTCTTCCACAGAACTAAAAAAAAAAAAGATTTTTAGAAGAAAATCTCAGCTCTGTAGCTTCACACAATGCAAAACTTTGAAGCTCTAAAAGCACAAATAGGCAGCATAAAAGTAATCCATATGACTCCAGTGGTTTAATCCATGTCTTCAGAAGTGATATGATAGGTGTGGGTCTGAAACAAATTAATATTTAAGTCCTTTTTTACTATAAAACTCCACTTTCACTTCCACATTCTTCTTCTTTTGTTTTTGGCGATTTGCATTCTTTGTGCATATTGCTACATACTGAGCAGGGAGGAGAATTTATAGTAAAAAAGGACTTTATATTGAACTGTTTCTCACCCACACCTATCATATCGCTTCAGAAGACATGGATTAAACCACTGGAGTTGCATGGATTACTTTTATGCTGCCTTTATGTGCATTTTGGAGCTTCAAATTCTGGACCCTGTTAACTTCCATTGTATGGACCTACAGAGCTGAAATATTCTTCTAAAAATTTTGGAAATTGTGTCCAGCAGAAGAAAGAAAGTCATTTATATATTTTTTCCATTTTTAGGTGAAAGTGTCTGAATACTTTATGTCAAGGGTTTGGGAGAATTTTGTAAACATTAGAAAACTGCATTTCTCTTCCTAAAAAGAAGGGCTATATTTAACAACAAGGACTTTTTTTCAAAAGAAAGTGCTTGAAATTGCTCTGCAGAGGACTGTTCTTGATGCTAAGCCATTTGAATGTCATAAAGAAACATTTACTGGCACCAACTCACCCAGGATGTCTCTTGAGATCTGGACTTTTGTGCGCTAAATGAACACTATGAACATGAAAATCAAATATTGCTACAGAACAGATGTTTAAAAAGGTTATTAGCAGTTCTGACAATCCGGTTTGCTTTCTGTTATCCTCATCTGCAAAGAAAAGAGCAATTTCACTGACTAAAGATGGATGATTCTTGTTTTGTGCTTCAGAGAAACTCCTACTCTCAAAACAACAAGATGGAGGCTGGTTGTAACCCCATTTCTGCCCACTCCAGTGGCTATGAGAGAACCATAACTGTAGTCAGGGAAAACTCCAGTCTGGGTATGTTAGCCCTGTTTATTACACTCATTCTGCCATTCTGTTTATACATTTTCAGCATGTTCATGGATAGAGAGGTGAACTCTTTGAGAGACCTTTAAAAACATATTTTAAGAGTGTGTAATAAAAGCTGTATGTGCGTGTGTGTGGTCAGCTCAACACTGGATCTTTACCGCACGTCACAAACCTTCCCAAAGAATAAACTGTATACAGAAACTAATATGCAAAATATTATGTTGTGTATGTAATGGAAGATTTCATGGTGATTCAGATCTCTGCCCATATTGCAGAATGTGTGATCTTCAAAAGTGTATGAGGTCAATAAGGAAAAATGTTTTCATTTATACATCATTAAATATACAGTAAGTATTCTTAAGGGTGATACATAGTAAAAGATAGAACTGAAACCAAAAACTGTTTCACATAAGATTCTACCCATATTTATTTTTTCATACTTTATAATTTCATATTTTTTTTTTTAAATGTAACCAATTTTGCTTAGCAGATATTTTGTATTAGATAAGAATGTTTTAGATGTTTAGTATTTGCTAACTGGCATGTTCTTTAGTTTGGATGTATGTGCAACTTTAAACACTGTATGTTTTATCAACTAGTGATTTCTTAAAGACCCCATTAAATCACTTGACGAGCACAGTTTAGGGGAGGGACATTCTCATTCTTGAGAGCAATTGATTGGACGAAAATCTATAGTGCAAGAAGAGTCATCAATATTTTTCAGAAGAGAAAGGCTGTAAATTTGAAATGCGTATATCTGCTAAAGGTTAATTTTGTCAACGTTTTTGGAGCCTGGGTATCTCAGCGAGTATTGACGCTGACTACCACACCTGGAGTCGCGAGTTTGAATCCAGGGCGTGCTGAGTGACTCCAGCCAGGTCTCCTAAGCAACCAAATTGGCCCGGTTGCTAGGGAGGGTAGAGTCACATGGGGTAACCTCCTTGTGGTCACTATAATGTGGTTCTCGCTCTCGGTGGGGCGCGTGGTGAGTTGTGCGTGGATGCCGTGGAGAATAGCGTGAAGCCTCCACGCGCGCTACGTCTCCGCGGTAACTCACTCAACAAGCCACGTGAAAAGATGCGCGGATTGACGTCTCAGATGTGGAGGGAACTGAGATTCGTCCTCCGCCACCCAGATTGAGGCGAGTCACTACGCCACCACGAGGACTTAGAGCGCATTGGGAATTGGGCATTCCAAATTGGGGAGAAAAAGGGACAAAAATCCCCCCCACCCCACTAAAAAAAAATTTTTTTCAACTTTTAGAAGTACACTAGCATATAGGGCTTCAAAGCTAACAGACATGGACTAAAAGCCACAAAACTCCAATTTTGTCTTTTTTCTCTGATATTCTCAGTCACGTCGGACTATACACAATGCAGTGTGTACTGTATATAACTGTGCCATCTCACTGGCCATGTGTCTTTTCTTGTACACTCAAAGCCATTAGGCACAGAAGCACTTCATATATTATATCCGTGAAGATTATTTACATCATAGCTTACCATTAAATCTTGATCTTTCTATGTGCTCAGGTATTCATTCAGTTTAATATTCATCAGGTTTGAGATAAAGGTCTAACCAAGTGTTGTTTAATTCATCAATCTCACCATGATTCTTTTTAAATCGATGTTACAGCATGTCAGTGATTTATGTTGTAAGTCATTTATCTCTGAGAGATGGAATAGAGTATATAATATAATATCGTGATGTGCTGTCTCTCTGATTGTGTGTCTTTTGTTCTGGTGTCCTGTTGTGTCATCTATGTCCTGTCCTGTGCTGTACATGTTCAGATCTGCACTGCTGTATTTTGCGCACTATGATTGTACTGTAATTTGACTGTTCACAAAGGAACATACGAAATGGATAAATGGATGTTCAAATTGAAAATAAAACACTGCACACTTTATAAAATCAATGAATCTCAAATTCTTTATGACCATAGTGTTGTCTTCTCATGTCTGGTGCGTGATTGCATTTGTTTATGTTGAAGTCTTTTCCTCTTTGCATGGGCTCCTTATTATTTATAAACCAGCTGCTTATTATGTTTTAATAGATGCCTGCATGGTACATTATTCAGAGTGAGAGCAATTTAGCACTGATTTAAAGTGCTAAAAAAATAGCACAAAGCAAACCAGTCACTTTCCACCTGCAATAATGTCAAATGCACTGTATGAACTTCATTATGTAGAAAATAAGCTCAGTGTAACACGGATAAAATGAATTGTTGAGGGCTCACGCTGTGATTTTAATATAACACTGAGTCAAAGCCAGCACTTAGTATGCCATCAAGGTGAGTGAGGGGTTTTAAAACCTTCTCAAACGCACTGACTCTTCATGATGTGCTGTCACTTTCATCAGTGATTAGAAATAATGATCTCATAAGAGGGTCTGAATGGGAGAGTCAGACAGTTTTGGGGTTATTGAGGTGTGCAAATGACAGTTAAGGAATGAAAAAGTTTTTAAGACACTGCCTGGCCAAAAAAAAGTTGCATACGCTAATATTTCATTGGACTGTCTTTAGCTTTGATTACAGCATGCATTCTTCATGGCATTGTTAACGTTATGCAACATCACAGCATTTATTTCCATCCAGAGTTGCATAAATTTTTGGCCGAGATCTTGTAATGACAATGGGAGAGTCGAACCACTACATAAAGTCATCTCCAGCACATCCCAAAGACTTTCAATGGGGTTAAGGTCAGGACTCTGTGGAGGCCAATTCATGTGTGAAAATGATTCCTCATGCTCCCTGAACCACTCTTTCACAATTTGAGCCCGATGAATCTTGGCGTTGTCGTCCTGGAATATGCCCGTGCTGTCAGGGAAGAAAAAATCCATTGATGGGATAACTTGGTCATTCAGTACATTCAGGTAGTCAGCTGACTTCATTTTATTGCAGCATAACGTTGCTGAGCCTAGACCTGATCAATTGAAACAACCCCAGATCATAACACTGCCTTAAATCCAAACGGTGACTTTTGTTAGGCCAGGCAGTGTACATAATGTGGTTAAACCTCCACTATTGGGCTGGCCACACACACACACACACACACACACACACACACATACACATAAAAAGCTTGCTCACCTAAAACTGAAACATGTATTTTTTATTAATTCAAATGAGTCCCTTTGTTTAATTTTTCCAAGGCATTTTGTTTTGTGATATTTCTGACTAATTATATTCACAATGTACTTGACCTTCTTTTGACTTTTAATGTTCTTAAATTAAGCTAATTATTAATAATGACTAACCCTACCCTTTAAATACACAGTTTATATAAAGAAATATACTAAAGACAAACTGAACCCTCAACTGTCACTGCGAAGCTGTAGCGTGTAAATACAGTATGGATTAGCTTTCTTCGTGCAGAAGAACCCAGGTTTGATTCCCCCTTTTGTACCGCTTCACGGTGAAGGTCGGGGAGTTAAGAGAGAGGTCTGATCCAGGTAAAATTATCCATAGTTTTGCTATAGTAATATTGCAGTTACAAAGCCATAGTTTGAATGCAATCAATCATGGTGTTGTTACTACAGTAATATGGCATTAATATAGTAACAATGTTTAATTTTGTGGATACTATGATTGTACTGCAAAATATCATGGTGATACTATGGTTACTGTTGCAAAAACATGGTTCATTTTTGTAAAGAAAGGTTAAGGTTAGGTTTAGGGGTAGGGGTGGGTGTAGGGACTCTAAATAAACACAATAAACAATAAACATAGTGCTATTTAATTAGGAGTGAAAATAGTATCTGCCACTGTTTGCACCGGGATGCAAATAGCATCTAACACTATTTGCACTTAGTGCAAATAAAATGCTTTTTGTTGCTGTTTTAGTGCAAATAGCCTCTGCCAAAAAAAATACTCTTAAAGAAGTGAATTGAACTTTTTTGAAAAATCATGACCACTCGCATGAGATGAAGACTCCATTTAAATCATTATCATAAGAATATTTCAGCTCTGTAGGTCCATACAATGCAAGTGAATGGTGACCAGAACTTTGAAGCTCCATAAAGCACATAAAGGCATCATAAATGTAATCCATCAGACTCCAGTTGTTAAATCCATGTCTTCAGAAGCGATATGACAGGTGTGGGTGAGAAATAGATCAATATTTAAGTACCTTTTTACTATAAATCTCCACTTTTACTTTTACTTCCACATTCTTCTTCTTTTTTTCTTTTTTTTTTTTTTTTTTTGCTTTTGCCGATTCGCATTCTTTGTGCATATTGCCACCTACTGGGCAGGGAGGAGATTTCATAGTAAAAAAGGACTTAATAATTGATCTGTTTCTCACCCACACCTATCATATTGCTTCAGAACACATGGATTCAACTACTGGAGACATATGGATTACTTTTATGCTGCCTTTATGTGCTTTTTGGAGATTCAAAATGTTGTTACCCATTCACTTGCACTGAATGCACCAACAGCTGAGATATTTTTCTAAAGTCTTTGCTTGTATTCAGCAGAAGAAAGAAAGTCATACACACCTTGGATGGCATGAAAGTGAGTTAATGATGAGAGAATTTTTATTTTTGGGTGAACTGTCCCTTTAAATTAATCACGGCTGACTGTGAATAGTACATTTCTACAATGGCATCATTAACTGAAAACTATTCATTTTGAATGATGCTGCATCCATGCCCCTAGGTGTCAATGTCCAAGATGACACAAATAAATCAATTAGTAAGTGTACTTTTAAGTGTCAAAAGGTATTAATTAAATATCCTAGTACATTTATTTTAAAGGGGTTTTGCTATATTTAAGACACTTCAAAAGGGGTAAAGTGGGATAATAAAATGTGTCATTGGTGTTGTTGTCTGCATCCATACTAACAGGATGATCTTAACGCTGATAATAATGTCAGAATACACAAAATGATAGATGATTACATTTAAAGATGTGAATTCTCCCTATAGCTAAATAAGTACTGTCAAAAACACACACGTTCAGGAATGTATCATTGAAACTCCCACACTCCACCAGGTGAGCATACATGTACTGTACCTGTATGCATGATGTCTGTGTGTGTGCAGGTATGACAGTGAGTGCTTTAAGGGACGGTTCAGGCATGATAATCCGCTCTGTGGTTCATGGCGGGTCGATCAGTAAGAACGGGAGATTTGCGGTAGGAGACGGAATCATAGTCATCAATGGAGAATCCACCACAAATCTGACCAATGCACAAGCCAGAGCTATGCTACGCAGACACACACACAAACGCATCCTCAGCTTCAGCTAAAATGGTACACAAATGCCGTGTTTCAGATTCTTATTGGACTCACAAACACATGCACACACCCCTAGTGTTTAAGTTAACCTAAGTATAGTTTTTCAAAGCATCACCATTTATCCTTATCTCCTCAAATCTAGACAACAACAACAGAAGTGTGTTATTATTGCAGAGGTATATTATCTTCCCACATGCCCTCACTCCTTGATTACCGAGTGTACTGATCATATATCAATACAGCTTGTCATGTCTCTGCGGTTTAACTCAACGTCTCTTAAATTAACGCCTTGCGATGTTTAAATGTTTCTCCCACTTTGTCTGAACCACATCCAGATTTCACTATATGTGCACAATACTTTAACTTCATACTTTGTTTACAATGCATAAATGCTCCAACCACAAACTAAATGTTTGTTATGACCTGGGTCTGATCCATTGCTTCATTTTATCTTTCTAGTTTTTGTCTTTTAAAGTTGACAAGTTCAGCTGGTTGAGAATGGAGCTAGTTGTGACAACACTGCTGGAAAGACAAGTTTATACCTTGTGTACACCGGACACGTCTGATGACCCGACGAATCGCAACAGCTTGAGGCTGTCTACACTTGATGCGTTTAAGTGAGCATTCTAACAAACACGGACCAATCAGATATGAGCTCAAGGCTGGACTTGAGCAATGGTTAAATGGATGCATAACAAGGGAAATCAATTTGTATAAATGTATAAAATTTGTATAAAGTTAACTTATTTTGTATATGATTCATATAATGCTGTTATTGCAAGAACTGTGTAAACATACTGTATGGTTAGAAGCAAAAGATTATTTAAATTAGTAAAAACCAGAAACATTACAAGCTGGCTTTGATGTAACAGTCAGAAGTTATGGGGTGGGAGGAGGCGGGAACCGGCAGAACAGTCAACATAACTTTAATGACATAAATGAACTTAAAGAAATTTAAATGCACAGACACACACACACACACACACACAGTGGCCACGTGTGTCTCTCTCTCTCTCGAACTAGCGCCCCCTGCTCGTCTTTATCCCCCTCCCGGCTGATTAGGACAATTCAGTCCTCACGGCCCGGCCATGCCCTCCTCCTTGTCACAGGGTAAATAGCATATACCATTATTTGCACCAGGGTGCTAATAGCATCTGCCTTTTTTTTTATCAAATGACATGCAGAAAACGTCCTTATTACCTGTCAGTTATCATTAAAATAGGTGTCATGAAATACCACACCTGTCTTTGTAACTGCCTTAGGCTGGGTAAACAGTGGCGAAAAAGATAGCCAATTAGAAGAAGTTCTGCCTGTCAGTCACTGTGAGCGTTCACAGGGCAGCCCATATATGGTCGTATAAGTGACGGGATGGTGTCCTGCTCCCGCAAAACGCTCAGGGTCGGACAGCGAATCGCTCAGGGTGGCCCCCGGCCCTTCATCAGCTCTAATACAATGGTCTCCAAGTGTGTCTGTGTGTACGCGTGTGTCTTTGGAGTGTGGAGTTTTGGAAAGAGGGGGTGTGGCTAATCAAGGGTTAAGTCTGGTGGAAGTTCCAGAAAGGCTAAAATCACTTACAACACCTTTAACATGGATAGGTTAATAAAGTGGCAATGAATGTGGGTGTTCCTTTATATCTAGCCAGCAAAATGAAGAATAGACTTGCTTGGTCGTTTTCGAAAGATCTGATTGGTTTTCATGAGTAGCCACAACATTTGTTGAGAATGAGATTTTCCATCAAAACAGCTTCAGTCAAACTCAGTTTTGCTTCTTCGCTTTTACTATGACTTGAATCAACACATAAATGAATTAACGTTCAGTTATTAGCTTTAGCAAACGTAGGTGTCGTTGCAGATGTTATATGTTCATATGAGAATGAGGGCTGACACAGTTTAATCCAGAACATGCTCTTCTCTAGATTTATTTAAAGATTATTAAAAAAAAAAAAAAAAAAAAAGAAAAACACTGCGGGTATCCTCTCTGGGTAACTCGTGCCATTATTACAAATGACCTGGCAACAACATGTTTTACATTTTTTTGACTGTTTTGATAAAATCACGCTTAAAAGTACTCCAACATACATTACTTCCATAGGCTCTCATTGTAAAAAGGCAAACGCTTGTCAGAGTAATATACCTTATTCACAGTAGCGCCATCTGTGATTTTTAATGAGAATGTCATCGAGGCTGTCCTCCAGATGGGGGCAGAATCTCCAAAGAAGGCGGAGTTACTCCCAAAGGGGGCGTGGTTACTCCAAAAGTGGGTTGTGCCATCTCCAAAAGGGGGCGTCACTTCCATTCACGGTTAAGGTTAGGGAAAGGGTTAGGTAAGGGGCTCCCTATATCTTCAATGGTGGTTTGGAGCGACCGCCACTTTTGGAGCAATGCCTGCAGCTATACCCTCAGATAGACTTACCATCTCTTCACTGCCATGAACGGTATAAAACTGAATAAAGCTCCTAGATCACGTCTGATTTTCCACAACTCATGTTGTCTGGAGTTCTTTGTATGCTGAATGTTCTTGGACAGATATTTTATCAATGTTTTGTCCGCAGAACGATCCAAAACCACTTTAAACTGCAGCACAGCCCATTGAAGAGATGGTAAATCTATCCCTCACAGCCTCTTTGTCATTTCCCTTAAACAGATGGCGCTAGCGTGAATAAGGTCTGAGATTATTTAGCACAGATGGGCCACCTCTATTAAAATGAATGGGAGAAATTGGTATGCTCAACCAAGGAGCTCTGAGCGCCCAATGGTCAATGGATGTAGAAAGGAAGTCCTGCCTTACAGTTAAAAGAGCCAATCACCTTTTAGATACAGACATCACCCGTCAATCAACTCTAGATCTCTAGATTAGCTATACGAGCCGGGAAAATTGTTTTTTAGTGTAATATGAGGTTAAGAATCACAATTTATGATTTCAGCATTGTCAGATTATACTGCTGATTTGAAATATGTTCTTTGATTGTAATCTTGTACAACCATTTTTGAGGTTAGGGTTAGGGTTAACCCTAACCCTAATCCTAACCTTTCCCCATTCAAGTAGATAGGAGCTGCACTGGCATGACTGGAAATAGCGTCCCGAGAGTGTTCCAAAGATGGCCAACAGTGGACTGACTTGCTAGAAAGACTTTAAAAAGGTCTATAGCAGCAGGGCAACAGTTGCTGAGACAGGATTGGTCAGAAGCACTTTTAAGTGGGGGCTTAGCGAAGGGTCAATTAGCAAAATAAGCATTTTGAGCTGGATTTCATTCCGTCTAAAATAAGTTCTGATAATTTCACTGATATAACTCTATATACGGTTATTCTTGTGGAAGTCTAGTTTATTTGCTACAAAGTGCCTTGACGTAAACTATACAGCCAGCCATCTAGATTGGAAGTGGCAGTTTCAGACAGTTATGGACCCTTTTCACACTTCTGGATTTTGGAACGTGGAAGTAATCGATTGCAGGGTAAATAGCGCTGAATGGGAGACCTCGACAAAAATCATTTTTGCTCAAGGGCGTAGATTTGGCTTGAATATTGGGTGGGTTGCGGCGTGAGGCATCTACGTGTTTCCATTTATCATAGTATAAATATTGGGGGGGTTGTACTTGCTTGGTTTGATTTTTCTGGGGGGTTACCTCCCCCCCATCCCACGTAGAAACGACGCCCCTGTTTTTGCTTACCCATTTGCTCCAACATCAAAAGAAAAACACCACTATTACGATTCCACAACTTTCCAAATGAAGAGAAAAATTGAGAGCGAAGATTTACTGTCACTCTCTCAGCAGTTGTGTTAGAAACCTCACTGCAGCTGCCGTACCTCCTTTTTAAAACTAATTCCAATTTACACTAAATAATTAAAACTTTGCAAATATAAAAAAGTTTGCTAGATTTATGTTGTTAAATAAGGCAGAAATGCATCATCACAGTCTGCGAAAATGGTTTATTGCCAATTTTGTCTGAAAATAATGATGTATGATATCTCCATCTGGTGGTTAAAATATGTCAATGTATCACTATAAACCAGATAACATTGGATTATTAAAGGATAAACTGGGTGACTTAAATTGAAGGCAGTACACTAAAAGTAAACGTGGAATCTGGTGCCAGAACTTGAAACTGAATTTATTTTAATGCTTTTTAAATGTGTTGGCAGGTTAAAGGTGTAGATGTGAGTGATTTTACTCATGAAGAAGCCACTGATGTGATTCGTCAAGCAGGGAACAGAGTAGATCTGCTAGTACAGAGTCCTCTGGTAACACCTGCATGGTTGAACATGTGATCACTTTACAAATATACACACTCAATACAAAAATATACACATGTACACACAAAAACTAACTAAATATTTCTCTCTATACTCAGATTTCAGCCCCTGTCACCTACCCTGATAAAGATAAATGGTCAAAATTGAATTCTCAAAATCATGAGGTTGGTTTTACCTTTTTATTGTGTTAGTGCATGTTGAGTTTTTGTATGTTAGATGATATACATTCTAATATAAAAATGCATCTCCCCTGCACCTCTCCCCAAACTACCCATTCAGCCCCTCCACCTTTAAGGTCTGTAATGTATGTGTTTGCACAGTGATTACTTAATATGCAAAAGTGGTTGAACACATACAACACACTTATGCATGTTTTTGCATATCAAACCAAGTGGAATTTACTTTGAAAAAAATGTAGCGCAAGCACACTTGTCATGCAAAAGACATTTGCTAGGTTTCAAATTCTAAAACAATAGATATATTGCTCAAAATGAAGACTAAAAGTATTTGGTCTCTTTCTGGTGGTCAAACGTTAGTGGATCAGGTCCAGAATTAAAGTGATGAACTGCACTTGCAGTTACTCTGCTAGGTCACCTGTGTGAACTGACTTCATGCGTCCACTGAAAGTGAGTTTTTTTGTAGCGTTCAGGAGACGGAAGTTGGGGAAGCCTCCACAGTTAGTTCCTCCCCTCCTGAAAGTGCCTTCCAGGCCTGATAAAACAAAATCAGATGGAGTGCAGAGGGTTCCAGAGAGACCACCCCTGCCAGAAGAGACCTCACATCATCAGAGCAAGCCGGAGCAGGCCTCCTACTGGAGTGTGCGTGTGTGTGTGTGTGTGTGTGTGCGTGTGTGCTTGCATGCGTGTGTTTGTACAGGTTTGGCTATTCTTATGAGAAAATGTCCTCACTAATATAGTGCAACATGATGAAAACAGGCTTCAGTGGTCCTGACTAGTTTAAAAGGCTCATAAATCATTCAAGTCATGCTTTGATTTACCTCTGCTCATGTTAACACCTTTGTGTGAGGGTTAGGTTTAGGGGTACGGTTAGGGTTAGAATAGGGGTCCCCAAACTTTGTTACGTTTGTTACTTTTTCTATTGTGGCAGGGCGGAGGGCCGGGCTGTGATGCTGCACACCCAGCCTCTAATCAGGCTAATCATGCCTCGAGAGGGATAAAGGCGACAGGAGGCAGCGGTCTGAGAGAGAGAGAACTACAGGCAGCTGCCCTGTATGTGTTTGATCATTTAGTTTAAGTTAACCATTAAAAATATTATTTATCGCCAAGCTGGTTCTCGCCTCCTTTCTTCCCGACTCATTGTTACAGTGGTGCTGCAACCTGGGAGAAAGGAGGGATGCGCCGTAGTAGAGTCCTCGCCACTACCGTCCACCGAATTGGAGCAGCCGCGGCCATCCAACAAGCCACGTGATAAGATGCGTGGACTGACGGTCTCAGACGTGGAGGCAACTGAGATTCGTCCTCCACAACCCGGATTGTGGCGAGTCACTATGCCACCACGAGGACTTAGAGCGCATTGGGAATTGGGCAATCCAAATTGGGGAGAAAAGGGGAGGAAAAAAAACATCACCAGATTGTTATTAGTCCAGAATTGCCCCTATCTCAACTTTTTTGGAGTGTGTTGCAATCATCTGATTTAAAATGACTGTACATATAAAAAAGCAATGAAATTCACAAGGTAAAACACCATATAATGTTTAGTTGTGGTGCTTTCAATATAGCAGAGGGTGAATATAATTTACAATGCACTCCTTTTTGTTTTATTAGCATTTTTTATACTGTCCCAACTTTTTCGGAATTGGGGTTATATTTAAAACATTATTTTTCATGTCATTCATACGTTTTTAAAGTCTTAAGGAAATCATATATCACTATTTTATTATTTCAAGTTAAATACGTAAAAATGACTTCTTAAGGTGTATGAACCACACATGCAGAAAAAATAAATACATATATATATATAAATATATATATATATATATATATATATATATATATATATATATATACTGTGTACTGTATATATAAATATTTTTTTATTTAAAGATCCAACATTATTACACATATACATTATATTAATTAAATATATATATACAGTATATATATATATATATATATATATATATATATATATATATATATAAATTAATTAAATATTCAGAAATATAGTCAAAATAATTTTCTGTGGCAATCAATGAAGGCAGTGAAAGCTTAAAGGAACAGTTCACCCAAAATTTAAATTCTCTCATCATTTACTCACCCTCATGTCATCCCAGATGTGTATGCCTTTCTCTCTTTAGCAGAATACAAATTAAGATTTGTAGAAGAATATCTCAACTCTGTAGGTCCATATAATGCAAGTGAATGGGTGCCACAACTTTGAAGCTCCAAAATCCACATAAAGGCAGCATAAAAGTAATCCATACGACTCCAGTGGTTTACTCCATGTCTTCAGAAGCGATATAATAGGGGTGGATGAGAAAAAGCTCAATATTTATGTCCTTAATCTTTCACTTTCTCCTTCTTCTGTTTTTGGTGATTCACATTCTTTGTGCATATCGCCCCCTACTGGTCATGGAGAAGAATTAAATATTGATCTGCTTCTCAACCACACCTATCATATCGTTTCAGAAGATATGGATTTAGCCACTGGAGTCTTATGGATTACTTTTATGCTGTGTTAATGTGGATCTTTGCAGCTTCATAAATTTGTTCACCCATTCACTTACATTGTATGGACCTATTCAAGTGTGTGAATCAGATTAGAGGACCGGAACTAGCTGTTGTATAAATATTTTTTTACTGTCAAAAAATTGTTAACCTAAAATGTGTGCATGTAGTAAAATGAAAATTAATTCATTTTATTAAACTCAAAAATATGACTTAACATGACTGAATCAGCCTCAATACATTATGTTACACCAACAGAACAAATGTTATGGGTTAGATCATGAATAAAGAGCAAGTAAACATTGCAGGTTACCACTTTTTACAGTGTATGTAATACAATCACAACTTACCCTAATCGTCTTTTGATTGTAGATAAAGATGTGTGGAGATATCTTGCCATCTGTGGTACTGTAAAACTGAAATGACAGCTGACTCCGAGTAATGGCAGAAGATGGTGCACCTTGTGATCCATCACTAACCAATGGCGGTCGATACCCAGATCCGTCTGAAGAAATATTATTCTGCTATGCTTTGTTTTAGACTATTGAGTAAGTAGCAAAGCAAACTAAATCAATTATTATTCCATGAACTGGATGATTTTTGAATGATATTATGATTGTCTCAATAATTACTATTCAGAACAACCTCAACAAGAAAAGCTTTTTTATTTTAATCTTTGAATGAGTTTCATTTCAGTGTGATGTCATTTTCCTTCATGTGCTCTCCTGTCTAAATTCTGAACCATCTGAATGAACTCTGTTATCCCATGGATTATTTAATCTGCAGCCTGAGCATTTATAAGCCTCCCCCTTGCCCACTCCAGACTCCTATGCATGGTTACAATTCTGAAAATGTAAAAATAGTTATGAGAATGAGTACATCAATGCTTTTCCGGTAGTTGCAAACACACACACACACACACACACACACACACACACAACTTGTCAGGAGTTTGGAATCACTACGAACGTTTTTTCAATTTGCTACTTTAGTTAGCTTGCAAAGTTTGTGAAAACCAATAGCCAGCTTAGTTAGTCACCTAGCTGTTAAACCTGAACTCAAACCCCGAGTCAAATTCTGTGTGAGTAGTTGAATAAACATTTTTGGACAGCGGAGACAAAATCCTTACCTATTAAGTGATGACAGAAGGACATCAGGTCCTGGATTATCTGTCAGCAAAAGTCAGGTGCAGTCATTTAATGTGCGTATGCACTGTGAAACAAAATAAATCGTTGCCGTTAATGATTTCAATCCTCCGACTTGCCGTAGATACCTCAAACGCAATAGAGGAGTTATGTACATGAGCAAATGAATGCGCTAATTAAGTTACGTGAGGTGCTAAAACGTTTAGAAAACGCCGTTTCAAAGCTTAATACGGCGTTACAAAACGTGAATTCTGACCCTCTTGGCTTTCCATACTGCCTCCGCGTCTGAGACCATCAACCCGCGCATCTTATCACGTGGCTTGTTGAGTGTGTTACCACGGAGACGTAGCGCGTGTGGAGGCTTCATGCTATTCTCTGCTGCATCCATGCACGATTCACTGCGTGCCCCACCAAGAACGAACCACATTATAGCGACCACGAGGAGGTTACCCCATGTGACTCTACCCTCCTTAGCAACCGGGCCAATTTGGTTGCTTAGGAGACCTGGCTGGAGTCACTCAGCACACCCTGGATTTGAAGAAATTTTCCTTCCCAAGGTTCTCTGAATGGCCCTTGAGTGTACTCATTGTTCTGCCCTCCAGCTGAAGGGCACTGATCTGAGAATGGCCACACATGAGGAGGCGTTGAGCGTCCTGCACTTGAGTTCACAGTGTGTGCGTTTGTGTGTATACAGAGACCCTGTAACAGACACGCAGCAAAACCACAACGAGCACACACTCCAGAAACAGACAACTTAGGACATGTGGGATCTGTTTAGTGTTGAACTTCAGTTAGGAGCAGGACAGGGTCTGGGGTTTTGCGTTGTGGGTAAAAGGTGGGTTGTTCTAAAGGAGTATAATAGCATTTTTCATTACAGACCTGTACACAAATTGCTGCTGAACAGTTTATTTATGTCATGAATGAATATATTGTAACATATATAGGAGAGCCCTGGGGAAGTTGACACAAAGTTCATTACTCTATCCTCCAAATGCCTCCATTAGGCCACATCCACACAATGGAAATGATTAAAATTAAATGGTGGAAATGACACCTGAGGGACACAAATATTGAAATGATTTATGATTATTTCACCCTTTGTTTAGAAGATCATAATTTTTATAATGTAATTATTATTTTTGCTGGATTTTGATATAAGGCCACAAATCCATTTTCATTTGAAAACTCAGGTTTCAGTTTCTGAACCTTGTAATAATAATTTAATACAATTTATCAATTCCAATTTTTTATGGCCAAAACCAATGGTTTGATCATTTCGTTTGCTACCTTTTGCATTTTTACTGTTGAAATTCTGCTGGGCAGGTTCCATTCTGCCAACTCACCACCATAAAAAGGTCAAAGTGTGTTCAACTGAACTGTGCCATTAACAGTGGAAATGTTCAATAGCCTCTTTAAGGTATGTACCTATACAGAAAATAACTTTCAAAAATAAACAATGTTTCAGTGTACCCTGAACATTTTTTACAGTGTTCCCACGTGTCCCGGAAAACTTGGGATTTTGCAATGCGGTTTTCCAAGAAAAGTCATGGAAAATCTGAAAAATACCTAAATGTACTAGAAAATATCTTAGTATAATAAAACTGTTTGATTGTGTCGCTGACAAGATTTTTATTACATGTACAAGTATTGATAAAATATTCGAGTTGTTAACTTTAGAGAACGATGACTATCGGACCCCGCAGATTAAAAAAAATAAAATAATTCACACCCTGAGGTAGCGTGGTGATGCGGCCTTTATATCAGTCAGAAAAAATTGCATTAGCTAAAAAATGCGGAATGTCACGGAATTTGACATATCTGAGATGAAAAATGAACACTTTAATGCACAATTAATCAAAGTAAAATCTCAGTATGTCCAAGTGGGATTATTAAACTATAAAAGGCTATGTTTTAATTAAATAGATATATAATCTGCATGTGCTGCGTGCTTCAAAATACGTACGCTGAAAACACCTCATCATGAGCATCACGTGTGCTCTGGGTGTGTGTGTGTGTGTAGCAGATGACAGTGAGCAGAGCGCTCTGAAGCATGCAGCACATACAGAATATATATATTATTTTTAATAAAATCACAGCTTTTTGGGGGTTTAATTATCACACTGGACCATGTAGCAAACTGCTTATCCGGAAGTGAGAAACTACTGTCAAAAACACACATAAACGCCAAAATAAAAGCTTGATTTACTGTAAATGGATGCCTGAAATGGGGGAAAAGATCTTGTTTAATGCAATTAAATAATAATAATAATAATAATGTATTAAAGCAATATAACACATCTGTGATGTTCTGTTGTGCAGCACTTCATTTGATAAAAATAATGCAATGCTTTCATTTGATTAATCTTTAAACAAACTCATTTGATTAGACACCATTTTGATAATGAAATTTAATTAAAATGTCAAATATGGAATTTTGAAAAAAATAACCCTCCAATAACCACAATTTTAATGGCCTCTTGTGTGTTTTTGCTTAAATATTACAACCGTAATAAAATGTCCTGGAAAATTCTGCCTTGAAAAGAGTCGGAACCCTGATTTACTGGAGTATGAAGTGTGACAACTAGCCCCGGTCTCCCCTAATATAAGTTGCATAAGGCTATGGAACAGTTTGAACTGGAGATTATAAAGGTAATGTAGCTGTTTTATGATCGATCTGAATACAAACAGATGTTTTGTGCATGTCTTGATGGAATGACAGGAATCTTTGTGTCTGAGATAACAAGAGGAGGGGTGGTGGACCTGGATGGAAGACTGTTGCTAGGTGACCAGATTTTATCTGTGAATGGGGAGGACATCCGAGCTGTATCACAGGACTATGCCAAAGCACTACTGCAGGTGCACACACAGCAATTAGTGCAGGTGTATAGTCAATGCTGTCATCCATTTCCTTAATAATCTTAATTGGAGTGATGCTGACCTGTCCGTTTGTGTGTTTTAGAGTTGTAGTGGATCTGTACTTTTGGAGGTTGCACGTTTTAAAGGTTTACTGCACTACTTGTATGGGGACCAGGTAAACACACTATACAGCACGTGACACAATACATAACAAAACTATTTATTTAATACATTTTAATTCTTTATTTTTAGTATTAATATTTGAATCGTTTTTCACTAACTCTGTTTAGATCATCATATTTTCCGCAATAATAATATTTTTTATGGCTTTCTTATGGTTTTTATGGTTAAGATTGAACGTCTGAGTCTGGGACAAGGGTTAAACGATAATGCATACTGTAATAACAACCAAAAAAGCATTTGGAAAAAAAGCTAAAATAAATGAAGGCCTGGTAAGTAGTTTCTAAGACTTCTTTATGTGACTTAAATATTACAAAAAGGAATGTTAGTGTAAGGTGCTGTAAGTGATGTTAGTTGTTCTGAAACTTCCCCGTTGAAATAGACACACCCCCTTTCCAAAACTCCGCCCTCCAAAGATACCGTTAAGACCATCACCGAACAGAAGAGCAGCTCTGCGTCTTTTTAATAGCACTTTCAACTAACAACTGTTATGGATTTCAATGTGGCAAAGAACGAGCAAAATGATTGACAGGCACAAAACCAATCAAAGCCTTCTGATTGGATTACCAAGGAATTTGACAGTGGTCCGTGGCCACATATTAAATTGTTCCAATTTAAGACCAGTGAGATATCTCAGGACACCTATATCAGTGATAGGGTACAATGGCCTAAAATTTTATTTTCTCCCAAAACTTTTAAACAGCAAGAAAAATTACCACAGCGCTTTCCGAAACACCTGTTTGTCACTATACAGTGCAAAATATTCTTGATCCCTAAGATCATTATGTGCAATGTCTAAAGGCTGATCACATTTATTTTAAGATGAATCGGTTTTGTTGAAGGTCATTAAACATTTTTCAATAGCTGTCCAATAAGTGATAGGATAGTATTTGGGGTAAAAAGCCCCCCTGTTGCAGGGGCTAAAGGCCTCTATTAAACGCATTGTTTTTCTTAAGTGGGGCGAATAGATTTGCTATGTAATATGTTGAAAGTGGGCTCACATTGTTTACAGAATACTTGAGATGTAATGAAATGTCAAAATGAACAGTGCCTGAAGCTGAAGAAACACCCAGATATGTTGCTGTGGTGAATGTACTATGATCTAGTAACAACTGTAAGATTAGTGTGATTCTGTCCCAGCATGAATGTGAGTCTGTCTGACACACAGGGGAACGGCATGATTTACATCTCCAACCTGGATTCAACCACACCTGCAGCACGCTCAGGACTCCTGCAGAGAGAGAGAGAGAGAGAGAGAGAGAGAGAGAGACCCACCCACGCACCCACCACCTTCAAAAATAATCAACTCTGAATTGAATTTTCAGCTAGGTGCCAGGGTCATCAGCATTAATGGTACATCAACAGAAAGTCTCTCAGTCACTAAGGCAAATACCCTCCTCAGAAACAGCAGTGGAGCCGTCACACTGCAGGTGTGTGTCTGCAAGTATCAAATGATACTTCTTTAGCTGTATCATCTACATAGAACACTTCTTTTTTCAGGCATTCTTTACCGAGCTCGCCTTTTTATGAATTTCACACTCAGTGTGTGTTTGATTAAAAGTGATGCTAAGATGCAGTGCAGGTGGAGCCGAATTCAGTAAAGATCAGTCATCTGTAATTCATTCCAACAACTCTACCCACAACCACCAGAGGTATTCCAATGCAAACTCAATTGTTCCAACAAAATAAATGTGCATAGTTTCTTCCACACATACAGTATATTATAGTTTTTTATTTTTTGTTTGTTTGTTTTATTAAAAAAGTGTCAAAGTGTTCTTCTTTTACTTGTATCCACACTATGTTTTACCTGGTATTATGCATTGTTCTAATTATGCAGTAATTATTTGGAGGAAAATGATATGTATTGTGTATGAGTGCAGCACCATTGAGTCTGAGGCAAATACCCTTTTAGGGGACAATTAAGTATATTTCAATCCAATCTGGACATTGCATAATGTGGGACAAGGTAAACTGTAAAAGTTGAAAGCGCAAAAAAAAAAAAATATCTTACCCTTATTTACCCTATGTTAAAATAAGCCTGATCTCTTGAAATTTACGTGAACATTTTTGCAATTCAAAATTGACGTGCTGTATAACGCGTTTGGCTGCAGGTTTCCAGTGAAATGTCCAGCTGGGGGCGCCAAAAGCGAGTCAAATGGTGTTGTGTTTAGACGAGGTTTTAAGGTGAATTTTAGATGGATGTTTTTAAAACACACAGGGGCAGATTCAGGCATGGGCGACATGGGCAGCCGCCCAGATTTGGCATTTTGCCGGGGGCAACACGAGGCGCCCACACAGACAAGTGGGAACCCTGAAGTCCACCAGCCATCTCATCCCCAACCCCCAGCCACCGCCAGTATTTATAAAGTCATATTCAGCCATTAAAGTCATGATTTGAGTGAACGTGAATAAAACACACACTCGTTGTAGTGCCTCTAGTGTTTATTTCACCTAGAAACTGCCTATGATGCATTTGGGAAACGCAGCCCAGGTTGGTTAATATGTAGAGAACTGTGACTAGATTTAGATAAGCTTCCAAAGCTTTAAGCTTTTATTTACCAACAATCTCTCAGTTTGTTCCTGTAATAATGTGGTTTATTCACAGCATGCATGTTTTAATTATCATTCAATATTACACATTACATCTGTAGGAGGTTGTTCATTCATGCTTTTTATGCTTTATTACTGGTTTCATCACAATGCTGCCTTTAATGAAATATTTTTACATTTTTACTCAAATGTCTGCTTGTGGATATCTCAGAGTCTGCATTTCTGTAGAGCTGTTAGACTCTAGGGTCAGCAAAATCCCCCAGAATAGAGCCCGTATAGATGATTGAATGGATTCCCATCAGTCCCCTCAAGGACTCCCTGTTCAACGAAAGTGTTAGGCTTGCTTTTTAATTCACTTTTCAAACTGTACTTAGAGATTAGTATTTGCACTGTTTTTCAATAGGATGTCTCTTGAAAAACATGTGGGTTAAATGTGTGTATTTAAGTTATAATTTCCAGACTATCACTCTTGAACGTGGCTCCACTGGGCTTGGCTTCAGTATTGTGGGAGCCGGGAGGATTTGGCAGTTCCCATGGTGATTTGCCATCTACATAAAAAATATTTTACCCAAGGTATACAGGAAACAGACAACACTCAACACACTTTGTGCGATAGACCTACATGAAACTAAAACCTTTAGGTTTAGAGTTAAAGCTGAAATTTGAAACTTTCAGTGTTAAAATGCTTTCTACTATCCCAGCTTAATATGCAAAGACAACTATAAATAAGTGATTTGTAGGCTGATTTTCATCCTGCCGAGGTTTGCGAACTGTCCTGTATTTAGCCTAAAATATCAATGTCCAAACGATCCCACCTCCACCCCATCCAGCCACCCCCTTGGATGGTTCAGTCACATATTTAAAAGAATAGTTCAACTAAAAATGAAAATCCTCATCCTCATGACATCCCAGATGAGTATGACTTTCTTCTGCAGAACACAAATGAAGATTTTTAAAAGAATATTTCAGCTCTGTAGGTCCATACAATGCAAGTGAATGCTGGCCAGAACTTTGAAGCTCCAAAAAGCACATAAAGGCAGCATAAAAGTAATCCAGAAGACTCCAGTGGTTAAATCCATGTCTTCTGAAGCGATACGATAGGTGTGGGTGAAAAACAGATCAATATTTAAGCCCTTTTTTACTATAAATTACAAGCCCCGAACAGTTAGTGATGATATGCATGAAGAATGCGAATCACCAAAAAACAAAAGAATAACAATGTGTAAGTGAAAGTGGAGATTTATAGTAAAAAATGACTTAAATATTGATCTCTTTCTCACCCATGGATTTAAACACTGTAGTTATATGGATTACTTTTATGCTGACTTCATGTGCTTTTTGGAGATTCAAAGTTCTGGTCACCATTCACTTGCATTGTATGAACCGGCAGAGTTGAAATATTCTTCTAAAAATCTTCATTTGTGTTCTGCAGAAGAAAGAAAGTCATACACATCTGGGATGGCATGAGGGTGAGTAAATGATGGGAGAATTTTCACTTTTGGGTGAACTATCCCTTTAACTCATGGATGTCTTTTTCTAAATTACATGTAAATGCACTTGTATAATAAATATATTTCATATTATTGCTGTAAATAATTATCTATTAAAGTTTTCACATTAGTCTACAGGCATTGAGAGGTATACTGCAATAATGCTCATTTTAGTTCCTGTATCCCAAATATAAGACAGTAAAGTATAATTTAGATGTTTTTTTTAACATTCTGGGCCACCAACATCTGATCAATTCTTCTGATGTGTATCTTCAAGTAGAATGAGCCATGAAGCTAATTACAACAAGCAAACAAGATCCATCACTATGACATAATCCTCATTTTAATTATTAAATCGAACACAGTTGTTATTAACAGAGTAATCTTCAGGCTAATAATACACACTATCGGTCTGTATTCAAAATGACTGCCATAGAAATTCTGTAACACAAAGAAAGGCCGATTATTTTTATATATCAGCAAGTATCCAAAGTTATAAAGGACAAACGCTAATATGGCAGAAATATATATACATTTTGTTCTTGTGTGGCAAGTGGCCACTGAGCTGACATCCAGAAAAAAAAAGTGGGTAAGCATGTCATTGTGTCTGAAAACAAGAGGAGCGAATATACTGAAATGCTCATATTTTGTTATCTTGACGCAAGAGTTAGATGAAATTAAGTGCCCTTTAATAATGTATACCTTTGAGATAAATATACCTTTAACTCCAAGTGTTAACAGTATAATGCATTTGCTAAGTCTGATGAAAAGTGAACTATATATTTTGTGAAGTGTGCGGTCCACCCCCTGCTCCTGGTCCCTGCAGTGTCCACTCTGCTGAAAGCAGCTTAAGTTGAGTGATGGCTTTCAGGAAGTGCACAAGTATGAGTCACAGACCAAACGTTCTGTTTATAGAGCTGATGTCATCCCTACTTCACCCACTCACATCTTAATGAAAACAGAGAGAGGAGGGGCTTCTGTCTCTTTCTACATCCTCATGTTTATCTCAGTCTCTGTTCTTTCCTTTTCCTTTACCCTTGCCTTTTCCCTTCCCAGACTCCCCGGTTTTCGCCTGCTTGGGCTCTTTTGCCGGTTTGGCTTTCTTCTGCTGTAAAAATGGGAAAACATAGATCACATAAATAGTGGTGTGCATTCTAACTATTCTGAATGATCACTAACAAATGTGGCAAAACTTCTCACTACTGCCAATACAAACACTGTTCAAGAAAGGGTTCCTTTAAATCTGGATAGTAACTTTTAGTGGCCAAGCATATTTGGAACTATAAAAATGTGCAATTAGTGAAACTAGAGTGCTGTAAACATAACACGCTCAGCTCATTAGCCTCACACATACTTTGAGTACACTGCAAAAAATTATTTTCAAGACAAGTATTTATGTCTTGTTTTCCTGTAAAATTATCTAAACATTCTTAAAACGTGATTTATTCACCTGTCAAGCAAAATGGCATATGATATTAAGTCTTGTTTTAAGAGAAATCTGACCAAATTTAGTGAGCATTAGATTTAAAACAAGAAAAATATGGAATGGCCAATTCTCAATGCGCTCTAAGTCCTCGTGGTGGCGTAGTGACTCGCCTCAACCCGGGTGGTGGAGGACGAATCTCAGTTGCCTCCGCGTCTGAGACCGTCAATCCGCGCATCTTATCACGTGGCTTGTTGAACACGTTACCGCGGAGACGTAGCGTGCGTGGAGGCTTCACGCTATTCTCCGCGGCATCCACGCACAACTCACCACGCGCCCCACCGAGAGCGAGAACCACATTATAGCGACCACGAGGAGGTTACCCCATGTGACTCTACCCTCCCTAGCAACCGGTCCAATTGGTTGCTTAGTAAGCCTGACTGGAGTCACTCAGCACGCCCTGGATTCGAACTTGTGACTCTTTTACTCACTGAGCTACCCAGGCGCCCTTAAAAATATATCGTTAATTGTTTGTTCATGATACATAATGCATTGACTAATGTTAACGAATGGAACCTTATTGTAAAAGTGTTAAGATTGTTTTCAGGGAAAGGTACACAGAAGCGAAAACTTGAGAAAGTGTCCTCCAAATAAGATCACAAAGGTGAACATGACTGGAATATTGATGGAAAGTTGTCTGAGATGAGAACCGCTGGATGGCTCTTTTGATATTTACCTTGATCATGGCATCTGTGGTAAGCCCATCCTCTTCCTCCTCTTCCTGGAACTGAGATTCATTGTCAAGTTCTCCAACAAGCTCAGGGTCAACGGCACCTTTACGGCTTTTCTTGACCACGTGTAAGGAGTATGGAGTTAGATGGGACTCCTTATTGTATGCTCGTGTAAATGCAGCTTTCACCTACAGAGCGAGACAATGGAGGGAAAACAGAGCTGATTGTGGCAGGCTGGCAGCACCTCCAGATGTTTTACAGTTGAAGCACAAATAACTCAAACTGAACAGGCATTTGTCAAAGCAATGAACCGTCAACTGGGCCATCGGAAGAATACCTCTACAATATATTTAGAAAATGAACAGCACTTGCAAACACACACCTTGGAGTCTAGTTTAGAGTAAGGATCTGGCTGTCTGCCCCATGTGCTGATCTCCATCATGTTATCAACATCCTCTTTGATGATGTTATAATTGTCAATAAGCTTAACACTCTGACTGGCTCCCTCTGCACCTTGGGACTGAAGAGGCTCCAATATTGCTGAATGCAAATATGGCAGGTAATCCAGATTTATTGCTTCCTTACTGCTTAACGTCCTGTAAAATGAGGAAAAACGAAGTTAGGCACAATACACGTGTTTATAACTCCATACTGCATGGAGGAAAGGAGGAAGAGAAGAGTGTGTGTGCTGTCTTACTTTAGACTCATGTGTGAAGCGAGCTCCTGTATGATGCGGCTGTGTTTGCCAGCTGATGAGAATTTGCCCAACCAGCTGGGAAAGGTTGGAAACTGACTCATATAACCCCGCATCAGTTCCCCAGGCAACACACTCGCATAGATCGCCTGGAAACAAATACAAATGGATGTTTGAAAAACCTTGTTTTGTTTGCATAGACCTATGCAAAAAAACTTGACCTCAGAAGTCTCAATTGCTCCCAAAAACCTAGTGAGCTCCCTACAAAGGCAGCATTTTAAAGCATTATAGGCTGTTTCACAGGCAACTTATCTATGCTGCCTTCTAAGATAGCTAATTTTAGCCAAATTCTAAGGCAGCACACCATGTATCCTTTGTAGAGAATGCAATCCCAGAATGCATTGAAAAAATCCATGATGATTAGAGGTAGACCAATATATCGGTTTTACTGATTAATCGGTGCCGATAGTTGCTTTTTGGAACTATCGTTATCTGCAAAAATCTATGCCGATAGTTTTTTCATCATTTCGTCATTTCATAATAAGAGTCCTCGATCTGTTTTGGGCTTGTTTATACTTAAAAGTCCAGTGTTATGCACCAAATCTTCATTTTTCTGGTTATTTTGGGGATTTTGGTTGAACAATAAACTGCATCTGGGATTTTATTTATTTAGGACTATTTTGGGGCTTTTCCAGTGCACAGTACAGCTCAACTCGACTGGACTCTGCTCGCTTTTTGGGGGTTTTCCACTGTGGACAGTACCTGGTACCTGATACTTTTTTTAGTACCACCTCGGTCGAGGTTCCAAGCGAGCCGAGCCGATACTAAATGTGACGTCAAAACCCTGCAGATCACTGATTGGTCAGAGAGAATCGTCACTACCAGCGTCACTGGATTTGCGACACGGGACATCAATCCGCTAGTTTTAAAGTTAGCAACAGCGATAGCAGTATCATTTGTTCACACGGCTTTTGAATTGTAAAAAGAAATGGCTGTGCGCAAAACCACCCCATGGTCAATAAACAGAGTTGCAGACGTTCCTCTCGTTAGCGACGAACGAAACGAGAAAGTCTTTCAGGAAGCGTCTCAGCTGTTGGCCACACACGGCTACCACCGGACCTACCAACAGTGTAGGGAAAAGTTAAAAAAACTTAAAAGTGACTACAGAACCATCAAGGACCACAACAGCCGGAGTGGTTCAAACAGAAGAAAGTGGAAGTGGTTCGACCAAATGGACGCTATCAATGGGAATAGACTGGCGAGCAATGGGAGGGAGAGTGCCCTGGACTTGGCGTTGTTGGAGTCCACGATGGAGGATGGTAAGTTTTGTTACGTTAACTCTATATTCTGCTTGAAAGCTTCACTTTATTTAGTTGACCAGCTACTGGAAAGCTTGCTTCTAAAATAACCAGGCCAATTTAACTGTTACACTTGTGTAAAATCACCATGCAACAACTGCTTTATGCAGCACAATGAGCTAGTAGCTAACAGCTAGCAGTCGTGTTATTTTTTATGGTCAGTAATGTTTGTGTCGTGTTTAAGGTGATGTCAGGGCAGTAGAGGCGGCGCAACTATGATGATCAGCCTATAATCCCACCCACGTTGAGGCTGCACTAAACTGCAGTGGAAAAGCAAGCTCAGAAATGTAAAGCGAGCAGAGTCGAGTCGAACCGTAATGTGCTGTGGAAAAGTGCCATAAGTCTGTGCCCGAAAGAGTAGTTGCTTTTAAGAGTATCCTGTCTCTATTGAAATCGATTGCAAGTGGAGTCTCCTGTGCTGAGAACTCTTTGTGTTGCTGCCTATGTAGAACAATTATGAGGTTCCATGACGAAGGACGATGCCTTAAAGGGATAGTTCACCCAAAAATGAAAATTCTCGTCAAATTTACTCACCCTCATGATATCCCAGGTGTGTATGACTTTCTTTCTTCAGCAGAACACATTTGAAGAATAATAGAAAAATATCTCAGCTCAGCAGGTCCTTAAAATGCAAGTGAATGGAGATTTCTCTTTTGAAGCTCCAAAAATCACAGACAGTCAGCAGAAATGTCAACGATACAGCGGTTAAATTCATGTTTTCTAAAGCGACACAATCACTTTTGGTGCGAAAAAAAACAAAAAATACATTTTGATTCATTTTTTATCCCCTTTTCTCCCAATTTGGAATGCCCAATTCCCACTACTTAGTAGGTCCTCGTGGTGGCGCGGTTACTCTCCTCAATCCGGGTGGTGGAGGACAAGTCTCAGTTGCCTCCACTTCTGAGTCAGTCAATCCGCGCATCTTATCACGTGACTCGTTGTGCATGACACCGCGGAGACTCACAGCATGTGGAGGCTCATGCTACTCTCCACGATCCACGCACAACTTACCACGCGTCCCATTGAGAGCGAGAACCACTAATCGCGACCATGAGGAGGTTTCCCCATGTGACTCTACCCTCCCTAGCAACTGGACCAATTTGGTTGATTAGGAGACCTGGCTGGAGTCACTCAGCACACCCTGGATTCAAACTCACGACTCCAGGGGTGGTAGTCTGCATCAAAAAAGATACATATTAAAGTACTTTTATTAACTCTAAATAATTGCTTCCGGTCAGCAGCGGTAAGCACGTGTGATGTAATCACGTTTTAATCATTTTAAAACACGTGAGAACTGAGGCACTGAGCCGGAAGAGCAGCGCTGTTTACAAGTGAGAAGGAGGAACGCTGTACAGTTGCTTGGTTGGTTTTGGTTTAGATCTGTATTTATCTCTTTCTTTACTCACAATGGTGCATTTGTGTGATTATCTTGGATGTCTCAACTGAGAGGAGAACGTGAGATTACATCCGTATCCACGGCAACGCAAATACGTCACACGAGGGACCGCTTGAACTCCACCCTCTCATGAAGCTTACTGGATGCATTGAAATACAGTTAAAAAGTACTTAAATATTTATCTTTTTGCACACCTAAAATGATCATCTTGCTTTAGAAGACATTAATTTAACCGCTGGAGTCGTATCAATGACGTTTCTGCTGACTGTCTGTGATTTTTGGAGCTTCAAAAGAGAAATCTCCATTCACTTGCATTTTATGGACCTACTGAGCCGAGATATTTTTTTTAAATGTGTTCTGCAGAAGAAAGAAAGTCATACACACCTGGGATACCATGAGGGTGAGTAAATAATGACAGAATTTTTATTTCTAGGTGAACTATCCCTTTAGGAGGCAGCTCACTAGGTTTTGGAACAGAGCTTATGTGAACACACTTTGTAATTAGTTACAAATCAGTGCATTAAGACTAATCTTTGTTGCCTTCAAAGTATCTACTTTAGGCCCTTATTATCAGAGAACTGCTACAGAAATCAAAGCTGTTTACATGTCAAGGATGATGAGTTGCAGGTGCAGTGTGTATTACCTGTGTGGGAAGCAAAGTCCAGATCTGTCTGGAGCGGATCTGTTTGTCTACTAAATCTCCATCACAAATGCTGTCTGCTGCTTTACTCAACAACACCAAATGATTCTTCAGATTTCCCCTGACAAACAACAAATGGCACACTTACAGTATATCATTACACTCACATCATTACTCTCTCCTATGCAGACTTCATTAACTTATGCAACATGTTTCAGAAGACTTTGTGTTTAATACGCAAGCTTTGCCCAGCTGTTACTGCCCATGCACAGTTAGCTTTGTGTGTTTGTATGTGTGTCTAAAAGTTACCCTGCTGCGGCTGGTCGGACATGTATGTAGTTCTCTTGGACAAACAGTGGTGCTAATGAGTAGTCGTGGAAGAAAAGGTCTGACTTGTCAATCAAAGACATGTGAGCAGTTTCCTCTCCCGAGGCAAACACCTTCCGACACACATCAAACGGACCCTGTACACATAAACACAGTGTACTTAAATCGTCAATGCACCCAGAATATTACAGCATATGTCTTGTATTGCAGAATGTGCACAAGTACCATTTTCATGTCCTTCTTAGCATTGTTAGCATCAGCTTTGGCTTGGTCATAGGTCATGACTTTGTCTTTAGCAGACCACATGCTCAGATTATGCAGCACCTAAGAGTAGAAATAACAATGGATAGATTGATAAATATTATAATGAATGGTTAATAACAAATTAATAATTCATAATATAAAGAATAATAAAGATACCTATAGTAGACACTTGATTAGTACTAAAAGGTGTCAAGATAACGTAAACAAAATATCACTAGGGGCATCTTTAATCCAGTATAACAACTAGTGATGTAATGGGCGTTTTTACACAGCCGAGTTAAGCCTGCTCTGTGTCTGCCCAAAACTCTGTGTAAAGATGTAATGTTGCATAAAACCCAGAGTAAATTATACCTGTTCTAACCCACCTCAAACCCTAGTATCAAAGGCAGTTCTGATGCTGCTTTGGTTCTGTGTAAATGAAATACAGCACCAGATCGATCTTAAAGGGATAGTTCACCCAAAAATGAGAATTCTCTCATTATTTACTCACCCTCGTGATATCCCAGATGTATATGACCACCAGAACACATTTGAAGAAAAATATCCTAGCTCAGTAGGTCCTTAAAATGCAAGTGGATGGTGATCAGACATTTGAAGGTCCAAAAATCACAGACAGTCTGTATAAAAGTCATCCATACAACTCCAGCGGTTAAATTCATGTCTTCTAAAGAAAACTGTTTTTTTTTGGTGCAAAAAAGATGAATATTTAGTACTTTTTAAATATAAATTGGTAAGCAGCAATTGGTCAAGCCTTTATTTTTGTCACACATTATATATTTGCACATATACAGTGACATTTTTTTTTTTTTTTGGCATATCCCAGCTAAGCTAGGATTAGAGCGCAGGGTCAGCCATGATACAGCACCCCTAAATTTTTCGCATATCCCAGCTAAGCTGGGGTCAGAGTGCAGGGTCAGACATGATACGGCACCCCTGGAGCAGATGGGGTCAAGGGGCTTGTTAAAGGGCCCAACAGTGGCATTTTGGTGGTGCCGGGGTTGAACCCCTGACCTTTTGATCAGTAACCCAGAGCCTTAACCGCTGAGCCAGCACTGCCCCGTGTGGTGTAATCGCGAGAATGCTGAGTTCACGCGGTCGCTTGTGTTGAGACATCCAGAATGAGCACACAAACGCACCATTGTGAGTAAAGAAACAGATACAGATCTAAACCAAAACCAACTAAGCTTCTGTACAGCGTTTCTCCTCCTCACTTGAACATGCCAATGCGATTACGTCACACGCACATTTCATTGCTAACCGGAAACGATGCGTTATAGTTAGAAAGCACTTAAATATTGATCTTTTCCACACCAAAAGTGATCGTGTCACTTTAGAAGACATTAATTTAACCGCTGGAGTCGTATGGATGACGTTTCTGCTGACTGTCTGTGATTTTTGGAGCTTTAAAAGAGAAATCTCCATTCACTTGCATTTTAAGGTCCTACTGAGCCGAGCTATTTTTCTATTTTTCTTCAAATGTGTTCTGGTGAAGAAAGAAAGTCATACACACCTGGGATATCATGAAGGAGAATAAATAATGAGAGGATTTTCATTTTTGGGTGAACTATCCCTTTAAAATGTGTTGTTGTCATAATAGAGCAAGTAACATTGTTTATGCAATTGTAATTGCTGTGTAAATGCATTTATGCCACCTCTGTGCCATATTAAACTGTCTGTCTAAATATACCTTTTCTTGATAAATATGCCACTTCAGATGCAGCTTCTGTGCAGTGTAAAGATAGCTTATGTTTGTTTATATGATACCTGTCGAATATCCTGATTGGATGCCAAGATGACTTCATTCAGGGCTGGAGGTGGGATCTTCAGACCCTCTTTGAAAGCTATAGACATCACAGCCCCCTGATTGAACGAAACGGAAACATAAACATTCTCACAATAACAGTGATATTGCATAAAATGAAAAAACAAAAAACGCTTTACTCTGAACAGAAATTTTTCATTGCTGATATGTTTACAATCAATATACATTTGCATTCTCACACATGAAATACTGTAAACACACCACTAACAAACCAAAAATATTGAGATGCTTTCTATTACATTTACATAATATATGGATTTTTACGATAATCATGCCAAATGTCATTCAGTACCTTGATCTGCTCAACACGGGGTCTCTGGAATCGCAGGTCGTAGCAGTAGTTGGCCAACGAGCGGATCTTCTGATGATTGCGGTCATTACACATGCAGATGATGGGAATCTTTGACTGCTTTATTAGGCCGATCATCTCCTGCGAGGGTCAAAGGGCAAAGCAAAAGAGTTAACTGCTGCCTCAATGACGCTGCAAACACTGACTATGCTCAGAACCGCATATACTAGGGTTTAGGGTTTCTCCGATACCAACATTTTGGCTTTGGTACGATACCAGCACTGGTACCTCGGTATCTATTCTAAATCGATACTATAATCAACAAATGAAAAGCCTCAGATTTGACTTGATTAAAAGAACTGCATAAAGTCTCACAGATACAAATGATGTGTTTTCCATTTTTATTTTTCTGGATTCTATGTTAAAAGTTTTAATTAAATATTATGATCAAATGCTGTTTAATCGAATTCATATATATATATATATATGTATATATTTATTTATTATGTTTTTTTTTTTACAAAAAATTGCAATTTTGTTTTTGGTCAAATAAAATGCTGCACAACAGAGCTTCACAGTATTAATAAAAACTTTAATGAAAGAAAATCTGATTACCTGTGGCACAAGACTGCTATGCATGAATCACAACATGCTGATAATACACTTGCGTTTGTCATTTTGCTTGCAGATAATAAGAACAATACAACCATTTAATATTATACCACTGCTATTATGAGTATTACTGCTACTTTTAAATATAACATTTTTATACAGTAGTCTTATTTTTCTGTCTTCAATTTCTTGCATCCAGTTAAATAGAGCGTTCATGTTAGCGGGACTTTTATTTTGACAGACCTTTGAGTTCTTCCTGTTTTTGATGGGTTAGTTATATCAATTAATGCTGGGATAATCCCGTCACGACTCTCGAGCTGAAATCTCCGAGCTGCACCGGAGGAGTTCATTTAAGTGTAAACAGCCATTTATACTCTAAACACACTACATGAAAATTAAGCACCAGTAGTGTGTGTTGCGTTTGTGTGAGTGTGTGTGAGCGGCACCTCTTGTGCATTCTGTAGCGTGCAGCGCATGTGACTGTACATTATTTAATTAAATGACATCCTTCTGCTGTTTAATGATCACACTTGGCCATATCCAGAGGTTTTTAAATTTTTTTTCAAATTGTCATTGATTTCATCTCAAATTTGTCTCATTTCATTTTGCTAATGACAGCATACTGTAATATGGTACCGAAATCAGCAACAAGATGATATCGTACCTTTTTAGAAACCGCATACCAGTACTAACGAAATATCGCGATACCAACATTTTTGAAACGGTACGATATCTTGTTCATAATTGAAATACAGTATTTCAGCATTTCATTTGGAATGCCGAGCTTACTAAAAACTACCGTCAAAAACAGGAAGAACTCAAAGGTCCGTCAAAATAAAAGTTCCACCAAAATAAAAGCGTTTCACTGGATGTGTAATTAATGCCTTAATAATAAATGGTTACTATCATTATTTATTATTATATATATATATATATATATATATATATATATATATATATATATATATATATATATATATATACATACACACCGATCAGCCACAACATTAAAACCACCTGCCTAATATTGTGTAGGTAATATTGTGTTTTTTAGAAAATAGTCAATTGTCTAAATACATACTGTGCAGTAATTAGTAAGTAGCAAGCTAGTATTCCATTCTGAACATGGACCCATAAACATTTAAACACCATCTAGTCCATTTTGCTCCTTGAGCACCACCTCTAGGAGAGAGAGAGAGCGTGCAAGTAAATGCAAGTCAATGAGTATGTACAGTAAAATGTATATTTACCTGAATTCCTCCTCTGTCTTCATTTCCTGCCATCCCGTCCACCTCGTCCATTATAAGGACGTGTTTATTGCTCACAGTCTGAGATGCACCTGACACCATTAAACACAGACACACACTGTTTATATTATAATCATTTGCCAATCTAAGTTTCAAAGCTTATTGGTTACAATCAATAGTGAAAGTTAGTGGTCTGAGTTTCAACAAAGCTGTTTCACAGATGCTACCAGATTTATTAGCTGTTAATTGAGTAAATTACCAGTATAGAAGTTCTTAATGCTGGTGTTGTTGAGTGATTCTGCAATCACTTCTTTTAAACTGTTCTTACTGCGGGTGCAGCTCGCATTCATCTCCACGTAGCTGTAACCCAACTCCTACAAACACACATGGCACTCTTTTAATGCTTTAAACTAATCTCTGTATGGCAGTGATGAAATGTTAAAGGAATATTCCGGGTTCAATACAAGCTCAATCGACAGCATTTGTGGCATATGTTGACTACCACAAAAATGACCTTTGAGTCGTCCCTCCTTTTCTTTAAATAAAGTACAAATCTTGGTAACAGTGAAGCACTTACAATGGAAGTGAATGGGGGCCAGTCTGTAAACGTTTCAATACTCACTGTTTCATAAGTATAGCCACGAGACGTATTTAAATTCACTCACAAATGATTAAAACATGCATTCAATGCTTAACACTTTAGATAGATTACTCACATTATGTTTTTAAAACATAGTCAAACAAGATGTTCAGTTGCATGCGTTTATGATAGTGAGTTAAATGAACTGACCTCACAGACGAGAGCAGCAGTAGTGGTCTTCCCAACACCAGGAGGCCCGGATAATAACGCCGCCTTAAATCCAGATCCATCATCTTTACTCCCGAACTTACCAAACTTAGCTGCTATGCACAAAGAGTGTGTGTGTGCGTGTGAGAGAAATAAGAACAAAAATGAGAATAAGTCAAGGAAAATTTAAGCTTCCACAGTGAATAGATCCATTGGGCATGCTTGTAAAGGAATACTGAATATAACATATTGCATACAACATAAAAAAAAAATGGTGTGTAAAACTACGCACCAAAAACTATTAGCATTTTGCTGAAAGTTAAACGTCTGGCTCTTGAGGGGGCCATCTGATCAACATGTAAAACAACCAACCACAGTTCTTTTTTAATATCACATGACATTTAAAGCTACACTATGTAAAAAAAAAAAGTTGTTAGAAATAAACAATTTCATTCATGGTCGAGTACACCAACAACCCATCTTCCTGGGGCCTGGGTATCTCAGCGAGTAAAGACGCTGACTACCACACCTGGTGTCACGAGTTCGAATCCAGGGCGTGCTGAGCGACTCCAGCCAGGTCTCCTAAGCAACCAAATTGGCCCGGTTGCTAGGGAGGGTAGAGTCACATGGGGTAACCTCCTCGTGGTCACTATAATGTGGTTCTCGGTTCTCGGTTCTCGGTGGGGCGCGTGGTGAGTTGTGCGTGGTTGCCGCTGAGAATATCGTGAAGCCTCCACACGCACTACGTCTCCGCGGTAACGCGCTCAACAAGCCACGTGATAAGATGCGCGGGTTGACGGTCTCAGACGCGGAGGCAACTGAGATTCGTCCTCCGCCACCCAGATTGAGGCGAGTTACTACACCACCACGAGGACTTAGTGCGCATTGAGAATTGGCCATTCCAAATTGGGGAGAAAATTTAAAAAAACAACAACAAAAAAAATGTTTTCCAAACCATGTTTTTGCCTAACCCCGATTTACTACGGTAAGTCTACAATAGAGATTTTTATTTAGAGCTGTCGGGACGGATTTGGCGCGAAATCGCAGGCGTACATCATTCATCCTTGCGTTTACGTCATTTCCGTAAGCTCAGAAAGAAGATCCGGCTGTGGCGCGACTCGCGCAAGTGTCGGAGAAGCGAGTGCAACATCTGTTCAGCAGCGCTGTGAAATCACTCTCCTTATGGATTTATAACTGTTTAGTGAAGTTGTTTACGAATGTGTGTACCGATTGTGGGGTGCTCATAAGTTTCTGTTGCATGTTTACTAATATTCATGACTGAGTATTTTATAACGTTACTGCAGTTTCGAGATTCCCAAAGTGTGTGTCTCTTAAGTATGTGTGTGACGCAGTTTTCTAAGGGTTTTTCTTTTTTACTTCAGTCTCAAAAATGCACAAATGGAAAGATATTTTTATTTTTTTTTGCCTGACGAAGACCTAATCTAGAAGGTCTAAACGTTGCAAGTAAGTGTAAGTCAATAAAGTATTTTTGCTGTATTAAATCAGTCTTCAGACACTTGCCATTTTTTTCTTTAAACGGATCCCCATGAATATATGATCTCAAGTTGATTATAATGATTTCATAGCACAGTAATGTAATGTATATTCATTTGTTTAGCGTGTAACCAACACTAAGTTGTAACTTTAAACGATGAAACATTTTTTATTGTAATTGTGATATTGCATATTTTAACAGTATAAGGACAGGCAAGGAGGAGGCGGGAACCGGCTGAACAGTCAACATAACTTTAAATGTAAAACTCAACATAAAACAAACATAAACACACACACATGCAGCGCGGCCGCGTGCACCTCCGGCTCCCCTTTATCTCGCTCTCCTGCTGATCAGCTGATATAGCGCCGGCCGTGCACGGCCCAGGCACGCCCTCCTCCTCATCACACTCCTCCCCCACCCGATTTAGGCCAGGGTGCCACCGGACTGACTTACTCCCCCCCACCTCTGGAGGGGAGACACTGCCCTTCCGGTCATTCCATCAGGCGGTGGTCCACCCCGCCTCCTGTGAACCTGGGGAAAAGAGGAGAGGAGAGGGAAAGGGCGAGCTGAGACACACAGAGAGAGAGAGAGAGAAGAACTTGCTCGCCGGCTCCCGGATGCGCTGACGCCCGGTCCTCAACCGCTCCTCTGCCCTATGGCGGATGCCAGCTCGCTCCTCTCCCAGTGGATGGCAGCGAATCTCCGGCCCCTGGGGGATGGAACCACTCCTCCCCTTCTCGGCGGACGGCAGCGGTTCCTCCAGCTCTCGGCGGCCGGCAGCGACCCCTCCGTCCCCAGGCAGACGGCCGCGGCTGCTCTCCTGGCGGATGGCAGCGGCGCATCCCTCCTCCCTCCCAGGTTTCGGTATCACTGTAACTGTATAAGGACGGGCAAGGAGGAGGCGGGAACCGGCTGAACAGTCAACAAAGTTTAATGTAAAACTCAACATAAAACAAACATAAACACACACATGCAGCGCAGCCGCGTGCGTCTCTCTCTCGACCTGGCGTCTCCGGCTCCCCTTTATCTCGCTCTCCCACTGATCAGCTGATTCAGCACCGGCTGTGCACCCTCACGACCCGGCCACACCCTCCTCCTCCTCACACATATTTATGTGAATTATTTTCATGTTCAGTAAAGTGTATCATCATTATTAAATCCTCATTTTGCATTTTTATATTAATGTTATTGTTTGCAGTCCTACTATTGTAGTATTACGGTTCTCTCGCATTCTCCACTGAGGCTGTCGATTGTAATATAAAATACAGTGTCTTCAATTGGACTATATCAACCATTTCACAAGTTTCACCTCTTAAATTGATATGTGTTGTAAAATACAAACATTAATGTGTATTATGTAGTGGATAAAACACTTTAATAATCATGTTATATTGTTTACCTTCCTCAAAGTAAGTTATATCGGTTATAAATGTTTAAGCGAATAACATGATGAAAATAGCTCGTCATGACTCTGCTGGTAATCTCCGAGTCCTTGCTCTAAACATGAGATTCATCCACCACAAGAGCAGTGCCGAATCACAACTGACGTAAAGTGTTCCTCCGCAAGTAACTTGCGGTTTTATGCTTCAACCACTAGAGGGCCAAAAGTTACATAGTGTAGCTTTTAGGTGTTGCAAATCTGAAATCAATAATACAACAATAACAGACATGCGGAGTAGCTCATTGAACTAATGTCCGATCAGTCTCCATTAAAGAGAAGTTAGTGGAAAATGTATGTAGACTTTCTGGTCAGAATTTCAATAAAACTATTAGAACTAATGTGAATAACCCTGCAAACAAAGTGGAATATGTAACTGATACCTTGTTTTCTTGCCACCTTCGATAAAACTCTTGAATATCGTTCAGTGTTATAAGAACCCTGCAAACCTCAAACCAGTAAAGAGTTTATCCCAAAGCGCTCACTATAGCAGCCTGATAGCTTGCAAACAAAACTTTATCCTGGAGTGATAGAAATCCGTGCACCTACCCTGACTCCTAAAGGTTGCATAAAGCATGCCAACCAGACTGGAACTGCTGATTTTTACCACCTCCTGCCATTATAATAATAGCATGTGTAATAATTTGGTTCAAATTAGCATTCAAATGCATTGATTCTGTAAATTAATTGGTAAAACCGATATATCGGTCTACCACTTGTTCAGATATGCATCTGACAGTGTGTGGTTGTGCCATCTGATGCCGAGACTACACATGCCTTTCCACCACCGAACAAAAGGTTCCTGTCGTGGAACTTCGCCGCTCCATATCGATCCAAGCTGGTTGGCAAGGTTACTAATTCTTTTTCCATTGTGGTGCTGCGAAATCAGGATTAGAATGGACTGACTGAGCATGTGACCAATCGCGAATCGCCGTCTACTAAAGGCGTTCCACCAGCATGGCTGAGAATAGTTAGCTAACCGTGCTGAGAAATCCGCGGCAGGATTGATTTGTTATTGAACCGTACCAAACCGTGCTCAAATGGACCCGTTGCTCACCTTGCACCGAAACGTTCGGCCCGATGGTGGAAAAGCGGCTAATGAATACATCACTGATAGGCATACAAATCTCAGTCTTTGCCTTTATAAATCCAATTCTGTGAAACAAGGTGCAAAACAATCAAATAAAGAATTACTAAGTAGATGTTAAGATGAAGTTTTGATATCGATATTCGCATTTTGTTAATTAAACGAAAGCTTTTTGAAGGAAAGTTCAAGAAAGTTCACAAGTGCATTGTGGCATATGTAGCCGGTCATCTGGGTATTCCATGCATATAGAAAATATGCATACTGCGCACATTTACCAACTAGATCCTGCATCCCTAGTAGTAGTGCCCATCCAAACATGTCTCTTAAAAACTTTAAATACTGACCTGGTGCTTTTGCATTGCCGCTGTGAATTTTATGCCAGTTTTGTAACCAACGCAGAAGTTTATTGGCACAACTCTGATCCCCTTGCTGCCCAATCAGATTCTTTAGACTGTGGGGCCGGTACTTATCCACCCACAACAGACTGCTCCCGTCATTGTCTGGGGTAGATATTGTCTTGGTCTGATCAAAGCTTAAGCTCTTTTTGACGTCTGAACTTAATCGAGAAGCTCCAGGTGATCCAGAGGTAGAGGCAGAGCCAGGCTTAGACTTCCCCACTAAAGGGCTTCTCTTGTTGGGGCTGCGTCCTTGTGGTGAGGCCTTTTTGGCCAGAGGAGTGGATTTGCCTTTAGAGTTTGGGGTCCTTGTTTTAGCCGATTTACACTGAAATAAGGAAGATGGATAGACTGTCAACATGCCAAATGCCTTCTGTAAACGTCAAGTAAAAATATTTAACCTGTTTGAAAGTGAACAGCTGGTCTGTTAGGGGTGTAAATATTTGCTCTGACAATGATGCGATTACCATTTTTTTACTAAACATCATCTGAAATGACATCTGAAATGCCATGGTTACCTAGATTTATTTGTGGTCATGACTGGATTCGAACATTTTGAAGAAATTAATTTTTAGTCAAAAATATGCTGAAGAAACAAATGTAACTTGAGGGACATTATACACCCTGGTGGGATATTAACAGAAAACAACACACTATATTCACAGGCTCAAGAACTGTATTTTGAACATTTGCTGAACCAATAATTGAAATAAAAATGAATTCTGACATGAACTGACAGAAAAGCTTCATATTTAAATCATCGATTAATAGTGTATTACATTTCCAAGAATATTATCAAAATATTCCATATACAATATCTTAATTAGGGAGGAAAACAATAACAATTAACTAATTTTGCCGAAATGGATGCACACAATCATAAATAATGACACAGAAAACTGGACTCGGCAGCACTGACTTGAAGGAATAGTTCACCCAAAAATGAAAATTCATCAATTTCTGACCCTCATACCATCCCAACTTACTTTCTTCTGCTGAACACAAATGAGAAAACAAGATTTTTAGAAGAATATCTCAGTTCTGTAGGACCATACAATGCAAGTGAATGGTGACAAAAACTTTGAAGCTCCAAAAAGCATATAAAGGCTGAAGTGGTTTAATCCATGTCTTCTGAAGTGATCCAAATGAATTTGGGTGAGAACAGACCAAACTTATTTTTCACTGTACATCTTGCCATTGCAGTCTCTAGGCACGATCATGATTTTATGCTCGATTACACTTCCTACTGCATGACGCTTGCACAGAGCACTAGATGGCGCTAGGAAGTGTAATCAAGCTTGAAATCATGATCACCAAGGAGACTGCTGATGTCAAAATTTATAGTGAAAAGGAGTTATATATTGATATGTTCTCATCCAAAATCGATTGGGTCGCTTCAGAAGACGGATTAAACCACTGGAGTCTTCTGGATTACTTTTATGCTGCCTTTATGTGCTTTTTGGAGCTTCAAAGTTCTGGTCACCATTCACTTACATTGTATGGACCTACATAGCTGAAATATTCTTCTAAAAATCTTCATTTGTGTTCTGCAGAAGAAAGAAAGTCCTACACATCTGGGATGGCATGAGGGTGAGTAAATCAGAGAATTTTCATTTTTGGGTGAACAATTCCTTAAATTCATAGTCTTTATTCAAAATGCAATTGCATGCTCTGTGTCTTTTGTGACAGCACGTGTGTTATCCTTTTGAACACACTGGATATTACCATTATATTTAGAATCGATTCATGAATTACATAATCAGTGCATTGAATTGTCATTGTCAGATCGGTGCATTGATGCATTTTATCTCCAACGTGTCTGCAGTGAGGGTAAGAGAAAGAACAGGAGAGTCCATGTGGGCTCCTCACCTCTGCCTCTGCTGCAATCTCATATTTGGACTTTTTGCCTGGTTTGGTTCTTATAAGATCCAACAACTCATCTTCAGTAATAATCTTAGTGCCCAAACTCTCTGCCTGAGACAGACATTACATTAACACATTACATTTAAAGTTAATCAAATTACATTAAAACTTTAACTTAGAATCGTAAATATAAAAATAAATTTATACAAGCAAAACTGATGTTTGAATAAAGGAGATTAAAGTGATAGTTCACCCAAAAATGAAAATTGTTTCATCATTTACTCACCCTCATGGCATCCCAGATGTTTATGACTTTCTTTCTTCTGCAGAACACAAATGAAGATTTTTAGAAGAATATTTCAGCTCTGTAGGTCCATACAATGCAAGTGAATGGGTGCCAAAATTTTGGCACTCCAAAATTCACATAAAGACAGCATAAAAGTAATCCATAAGACTCCAGTAGTTTAATCCATGTCTTCAGAAGTGATATGATAGATGTGGGTGAGAAACAGATCAATATTTAAGTCCTTTTTTACACTAAATCTCCACTTTATCTTTCACTTTCAGATGTGAAAGTGAAACTAAACTGGCACCACATGTGACTTTCAGATGTAAAAGTGAAAGTGAAGATTTAGATTAAAAATTTACTTAAATATTGATCTGTTTCTCACCCACACCTATCATGTCGCTTCTGAAGACATGGATTTAACCACTGGAGTCTTATGGATTACTTTTATGCTGACTTTTGGAGATTCAAAGTTCTGGTCACCATTCACTTGCATTGTTTGGACCTACAGAGCTGAGATATTCTTCTAAAAATCTTCATTTGTGTTCCGCAGAAGAAAGAAAGTCATACACATCTGGGATGGCATGAGGGTGAGTAAATGATGAGAGAATTTTCATTTTTAGGGTGAACTATCCCTTTGACAGTTTGGAAAAGTTACAAGAGAATTAGAAATAATGTCATGCTGACATGTGAAAATTAAGACCTTCTCAGTCTTTGAGGCTCCGCTGTCTCGTCCCAGAACAAGATAAGTGGTTTTGCGGCTGACGTTTCCTGTGACTTTCCCGCCGTATCGCTCTATCAGTGACTTCGCATCATCCCTCTCCAAAGACTCTAACACACCAGTCAACACAAAGGCACACCCCTCCAGACAGTTCTCTGCTCCCTATAACACACAAACACACTATTAAGCAGTTGAAAGGATGGTAATTTGATTAATGAAAGGCAATAAGAAATGGCAGATATTACTATGTGTGCAAAGAGAGGATCATTTTAACCTGTGGTATCTCTTTAGACCCTAGTGCTCGTGGTCCTTCTCTGTTCAGGTAGTTACGGTACGCTGATGTATTTGCCCGTTTCTTTTCTAGATCCTCAGGACTTGTATTCTGGAAAATGAATGACAAGTTTGCTCACTGGGGGTTGTGTGCCCTATACTCTGTAAAGCTGCTTTGGACCAACATGTATTGTAAGCAGTGTGATACAAATACAACTGAAGTGACAATCTTAACTTCAGACTTAAGGTGCAGTAGGACGTCTCTGTAACATACCTCTGAGCACTTTTCCAAGACATGCATATAAGCACTAAGCAGCATAAACAAACTGAGTTACCTCTGGTTTTGTTGGTGACGTTTTAATGGGTGCACCGTGACTTTTAGGTGTTGAAGATCTTCCTGATTTGGGCGTGGCTGCCCGCTCTGAGCTATTAGATGAAATGGGCTCCTTCTTTGGAGAGATCTTAATCTGCTTTTCACCCCTTACTACTTTTTTCCTTTCCTCATTCATTTGTTCTTGTTGTCTTTTCATCTGAGCCAGTTTGGAGCTAGTCTTGATGGGGCTTGTTTTAGGGGATGGGTCCATTAGCTTGGGCTTGGTCTCTAAAGTTTTTGCCTGAGAGCTGCTCTTTGAGGGGGAAACCGGGTCTACACGGGCCTAAGAAACAAAGAGACATTTAAAAACATAAACCCATGAGGTACCTGGGTTTCTTAAAGGTTAATGGTACTTGCATATTGAAATACCTTTTTCGCCAAGGGAGCTTCATCGAACATCGCTAAAGTTCTTGCAAATTCCCCATCATCATGGATCTGCTTCTCCATCTATCACAAATTCACACACACAGTGGTTGGTTCAGTACTATACCTTTAGATGCATTTTGAAAATTATAATGATTTTTGCATGATAATTAACTAGCTGTGAAAAACTAAGTGGCCATGTATACACCGATCAGCCATAACATTAAACCCACCTGCCTAATATTGTTTGGGCAGGGGGTTCCTCCCTGCCACCTGTAATTAGGATTTCTAGAAATTTAAAGATTGGCTTAATCGGGTTATGGAAATAAGGTTAACGCGTTTACATACATATCTGGAATAATGATGAATTCTGTCAGTGTGTTCTGAACCAACCTCCATGTCTTCATCCATCTGAAGTTCTCTTGCAATGGCTTCATCACTGAGCGACTCTTCAGACTCCTGAGTTACCTGGATTAGACAAAACACCGATGAGTTTGGACTTCTCTACACTTTTTCTGCACACACACTCACTCTCACACAATCTCTCCACTCACTGCCTTCCTCTTGATGCTGGTACTAGCAACCATTTTCTTGTCCGATCTCTGAACGCTCGAGCTCCCGAAAAAGTCCATTACTGAGGTGGGTGTCTGTTTGGGTGGGGTTGGTGCTGTCTTTGGGGATGTGATGGGCTGAGAGCTCTTCGTCCCTCCCTTCACAGCTGTGGTCGGAGATTTGGTTGGGGATTTACTGGAGGATGTTTTCACCTCTTTTGTTTTGCCCGAGTCTGATGCCTTCTTGCCTTTAACTGTTCCATTTTCTCTGGCTTTGGAGGACTTTTTCAGAGTCACAAAAGTTTCATCGGAATCTGGGTATATAAAGAGAGAATGAAAGAGAGTGCAAATGAACATGTTGGAATAACAGATATTCTCCAGTCACTGCCTTGTATGAGAATGCTTTATGTCAAAAGTTATTGTTTGCTGAATCTCTCACCAGAATCAGACACATAAGTCACTGGGTGTTTCTTCTCCGTGGGGGCAGCTGTCTCTTTAGTGCTCTTCTTGCTCTTCTTCTCTTCCTCAGAGTCTAAGATAAGGGTAGAGAGGGCAGCATCTTAAAATTGTGCAGAAGATTCAGGGACTGTCTGAAGTATTCCTGAATAATCATCTTAATAATGGGTGTCGTCATTATAATTATAACGGCAATATTTAATGAATGTGGTTTATGCACCTGAATCAATTATGACTCTTTTCTTTCGTTTTCCAGTAGGTTTCTCGTCAGATTTGGGACTTTTGACCTTAAAAACAGCACGAGAGAGAGAGAGATAATATAAGTAGAGTGATCTGAAAGGATTGTCAACATTTATGGAAATAAAAAGAGCAAGAGAATTAAATATGGCATGTGTCTCTTAAAGGAACAGTTCACCAAAAAATGAAAATGCTCATCATTTACTCACCCTCATGCCATCCCAGATCTGTATGACTTTCTTTCTTCTGCAGAACACAAATTAAGATTTTTAGAATATCTCAGCTCTGTAGGTCCATACAATACAAGTAGATGGTGACAAAAATGTTAAAGCTCCAAAAAGTACATATAGGCAGCATAGAAGTAATTCATACAACTCCAGTGGTTTAATCCATGTCTTCAGAAGCGATATGATAGGTGTGGCTGAGAAACAGATCAATATTTAAGTCCTCTTTTACTATAAATCTCCACTTTCGTTCTTTTGTTTGTTGGCGATTTGCATTCTTCCTGCATATCGCCACCTACTGGTCAAAGGTGGAGATTTACAGTAAAAAAAAAAAAAAGCCTTAAATATTGATCTGTTTCTTACCCACACCTATCATATCACTTCTGAAGACATGGATTTCACCACTGGAGTCATATAGATTACTTTCATATTTTTCTTTATGTGCTTTTTGGAGCTACAAAGTTCTGGTCACCATTCACTTACATTGTTTGGACCTACAGAGCTGAGATATTCTTCTAAAAATCTTCATTTGTGTTCTGCAGAAGAAAAAAAGTCATACACATCTGTGATGGCATGAGGGTGAGTAAATCATGAGAGAATTTTCATTTTTGGGTGAACTGTCCCTTTAATATTTAGAGAATCTGTACAATGATATCTTAGTATATTCCAGTGATCCTAGAGACATTTCCTTTTCCTTGACATTATATCCAATGGCTTTAACACTGGGGGATTGTAAGGCTCTATAATTTTGAAAAGTTGCAATGGAACAATATGTATTGTGACATGTGCTATACAAATTATTTCAAATTATACTGATTTTGATTTCTGTTTCTTCTTCGGCTCTTCATCAGTGCTGGTGCTTCCGTTTGAAGATTTGGGAGCCGCAGGTTTGGTGGGCGCAAAAAACCTCCGAATGTCCTGAAATGAGTGAATGACAGATGACACGTGAATCTGTGTATTAAAAAATCTCTATATATGTGCAATAACTGCACTATTGCAAACGCAGGCTGAGTTTGATTGTTTTGTTAAGTTTACATTTTCATATAGACTATGAATTAATGAGAACTCACCATTTTTAAGCATGTGTCAATATCTTTATTTTGGACAGATTGGGACAGTCTGCAGTCTTTGGCGCCAATGATAACTCAGCTCAGACGCAGCGTGATGACGTCTCTGTGACACCTAATTAAATATTCATGACTTCCTATCTCTTGTTTACAGGGTGTTGATATAAAATTCATGTTAATGATAATTGTGCTTTCTGTTCATATAAATTGTCCCATCTATTGCTTTTGTGTTCATAAGATATAATGGTTGGAAAACAACTCCAAATTTAAAGGTGCACTTAGTCATTTTTTTCCTCATTAAAAAGGTTTTACTCGTAAAGAAATTAGCCATTTTAAAACATATGTATACAATGATGGCCACTCACATGAGTTCAGTCATATCAGTAACTTTATAAAAGCCGTTTTATTGCACATGGAGAGGGGTCCCCTCATGGGGGCTGCCATGTTATGATCACATGACCAGCCGAATACAACTCGCTTTATCTTAGTAACTGCTGTTATTGGACACTTTTACTCGATTAAAATAAATATTAAAATTACTGAGTGCACTTTTAACTTCTACAGAATTACACTTAATCACATAACTACCTATAAACGGATATTCTTTTTTTTTACGTAAACAATTTGCTAGCTGTATGTGGTTTTGTAGATATTTCAGACTATTTAGCCTGTTCGAGTAAATTTTACACAAACCCATTTGGCAATGAAAAGTAGGACTTTCAACCATGTTGCATTGTCAAATTGTTAATTTTATTCAAAAAGCAATCCTAAATGTGTACTGAAATTACTAATTAAATTGCACATTAAAAGAAACATGTTTATGACCTTCACCTCTGCTGTAAATTAGGTTAATTCCCACTGGGGTCAAGTTAATCACTTACATCCTTTCAGCAATTGTGACCGTGATGGGCACCATTAGAAACTTTGATGTTTTATTTGCAAAATATCAGGGTTTTGAGAGTAGTTACCCGTGTACCAGAGCTGTCTATATTTGATTATGAATAGTCAATGTAGCATATAAAAAATAATTCTTGAAGAATCAGCAAGTCAGTCTCCATAGTCTTGCCAGTGGACTGAGTAAAAAGTTGGATGTTACAAATACAAGGCATTCCACATGGTGCCTTTCACACATAGGTTTTTTAAGTTTTGCACACTCACATCCATCCAACCCACATCCATCATGCCTTTGGAATAAATTGTGCTAACAGACATGGGAATAAGACACCTGCACACAAGTATTTGTGGTTGAAAAAAAAAAGAGTTGGTCTTTATTGACAGATTTTACAGAGACTAATTTAGTCCTCTTGCTGTTCCACCACTGTGCCCTTCTCACTGACATAGATCCCATCCAGAAACTTCCGGATGTCCTTCTTTCTCACAGTGGTGGCCTGCTGGATCAGAGCAGCTTATGGTGAAAACCAAAGAAAAAAAAAAAAAAACAAGTGTTAAGACAAACAAGTTTGCATGGGGATGCAAGGTGGTGCTCCCCAGAACAGAACTCCCATGTGCTATATGAGCGGTAACATGTAACATGCACACCAAGTCAGTGGTTAAAGCTGTGAACTCAGAAAAGCTTTGTTAGTGTTGTCATGCTTTGATGATTGTGAGAACGCAGAATCAAGCCCTTAAAATATGAAATGCAATAATTTGATGTAGGTGAACTATGATCAACTACGTCAACAACCTCGAATTGGCTTTTGAAAGATTTGGACAATTAACAAATGAGTGTGAAAGATGAAAATGAAGACGGACAAGTTCAATAACAAGAAGCAGGACGAAATGATGCACAGACAACAGAAAAGGCGAGGGGGTGATGGCGGCTCCTGCCCCCCTGTGCGACAGTCTCGTTCTAACCTCTCGTGTTCTCTACGACTCGGACTCCACTACAGTTCCCTTCTCAGAGACGTAAATACCATCCAGGAACTTTCTGATATCCTTATTTTTCACTGTGGTTGCCTGCTGGATAAGGGCCGCTGAAATAAGAAATGCTGGGGAGGTGAGGAGCATGCACACACCAACAAGAGTCTCACACACTAACATTAAAGACTCGCACTCAGATCCAGTCACTTCAATCATTCACTCACACAAACACAGACATAGGTTACGCAACAAGGGGTAGTGTACATGGTAACAACTGGGACCTGCAGGTGAAGGTAGTTTAGTTTCTTCACACCCTCAAGAAACAGATGCTGGGATATAAGTACTGATTGGGTGAAGGAGGGTAAAGTTTAGGGTTTAAAGGAATGTTCCGGGTTCAATACAAGTTAAGCTCAATCGACAGGATTTTTGTCACAACCTTGATTACCACAAAAACTAATTTGGACTCGTTCCTCCTTTATATAAAAAAAAAAAAAAAAAAAAAAAAAAAGTTGAGGTTACAGTGAGCAGGGTTCAACATTAACACTTGGAATTTTTAAACCTCAATAACGAATATTAGCTCAATAGCGCGGGATTGCGGGGACCGAGCACAATTTTAATCATTCCCACGTTTCACTTTCAAAATGAGGGGAATTCCCTCTTTCGTGTCGCTTTCTCTCCCTCTCGCCTTCACTCGTGCAGCTTTCAGCAGCTTGTGAGTGCGAGCAGTGGGGAAGTGCATATTTACTGAACTTTAGATTTTACATATATAAACGGGTATACACCTGCTAATTGGACATGCGAATGATGCGATACAACTATTGCTCCGGTTTATAATCAAAGCTGTCTTCATCGCAAGCGCGCAATGGTGGAGAGATCTAATTTTGTCTCGACACATCGTGGCGCTCCCTCATAATACAGGAAGGCAGAAATCGCAAAAATGCTTTGTGTAATAATACCACCTGTTGAGTGAAGAGAAACGATTAAAACAGACTCATGCACCCGTTACATCTAATCTTTCTAGAGCTCCATCTGATGTCTTTATCCGAGGTATTTTCTCTGCCATGTGAATCAGTCAATTTTAATAAGTATATAATAATATACATTATAGGGGTCTGGGTAGCTCAGCAAGTATTGACGCTGACTACCACACATTGAGTCGTGAGTTCAAATCGTGACTCCAGCCAGGTCTCCCAAGCAACCAAATTGGCCCGGTTGTTAGGGAGGGTAGAGTCACATGGGGTAACCTCCTCGTGGTCGCTATAATGTGGTTCGCTAAGGTTGCAGTGACTGTGAATAGTGACTGTGACTAACATTCTGCAAAAAAAATCTAATTTTGTGTTCCTCATAAGAGAGAAATTCATTCAGGCTTTAGGGTGAGTAGAGAGATACCATCTTTCTGCACGGTGTTCTTAATCTATCAGGTGTTAACGATGACGATGGAGGATTTTTTTTTTCCTTTCTAACATACTGTTTTTTTTGTCTCCGGAAAAGTAACTTTTTTACTCTTGTCAAGTGAATGACCAATTTAATAGAAGGACAAGCACATGACAATGCTAATGTCGAGCCCTAAGTGAGGTACTTCCAATGGAAGTGAATGGGGGCCAATTTTTTTAAATGTAAAAATACTTTTGAAAAGTATAGCCACAAGACATAACCGATATGAGTGTAAACATGATTTTAGTGTGATAAAATCACTTACTAACCTTTGTGTAAAGTTACAGCCAATTTTACAACTTTGTTACCATGGCAATGTCAACAAACACTAAAATCTTAAAACGACAATTTAAACAACTTTACAACTCAAATAATACATGAGTTTTAACAGAAGAATTAATGTAAGTGCTTTTATAAAATTATAAGCTTCATATTTCTGTGTTTAAACCCTCCAAAAATTGACCCCATTCACTCCCATTGTAAGTGCCTCACTGTAACCTCAATATTTGCTTTTGTTAAAGGAGGGACGAGTCGAAATTAATTTGTAGTAATCAACATTATGCTACAAATGCTGTCGATTGAGCTTAACTTGTACTGAACATTCAATTTAAATGGGGATCTATGGCTTTCAGCAGTAAAAGGTTAAGTAAACAAATAACACACACACACACACACATACATTATACATACACAAAGCTCAGGAAACAATCAAGACCACTGCAAAATTATCAGTTTCTCTGGTTTTACTATTTATAGGTATGTGTTTGAGTAAAATGAACATTTTTGTTTTATTCTATAAAGTACTGACACCATTTCTCCCAAATTCCACATAAAAATATTGTCATTTAGAGTATTTATTTGCAGAAAATGACAACTGGTCAAAATAACAAAAAAAGATGCCGTGTTTTCAGACCTCGAATAATGCAAAGAAATCAAGTTCATATATTCATCAAGTTCAAAATATTCATTTTTAAACAACACAATTCTAATGTTAGGAAGAGTTCAGACATCAATATTTGGTGGAATAACCCTGATTTTCAATCACAGCTTTCATGCATCTTGGCATGCTCTCTGCCAGTCTTTCACATTGCTGTTGGGTGACTTTAAGCCACTCCTTTATGCCACTCCTGGCGCAAAAATTCAAGCATCTCGGCTTTGTTTGATGGCTTGTGGCCATCCATCTTCCTCTTGATCACATTCCAGAGGTTTTCAATGGGGTTCAGGTATGGAGATTGGGCTGGCCATGACCAGTCCTCCACCAAACTTCACCGTGGGTGCAAGACACTGTGGCTTGAAAGTCTCTCCAAGTCTCCGTCTAACCTTTAGATGACCAGGTGGAGGATCGGTGATGATCTGGGGGTGCTTCAGCGAGTCTGGAATTGGGTAGATTCGTCTTTGTGAAGGACGCATGAATCAAGTCACGTACAAGGTTATCCTGGAAGAAAACTTGCTTCCTTCTGTTCTGACAATGTTTCCCAACTCTGAGGATTGGTTTTTCCAGCGGGACAATGCTCCATGCCACACAGTCAGGTCAATCAAGGTGTGGATGGAGGAGCACCGGATCATGACCCGGTCACGGCCAAACCAATCTCCAGACCTGAACCCCACTGAAAACCTCTGGAATGTGATCAAGAGGAAGATGGATGGCCACAAGCCAACAAACAAAGCCGAGATGCTTGAATTTTTGCGCCAGGAGTGGCTTAAAGTCACCCAACAGCAATGTGAAAGACTGGCAGAGAGCATGCCAAGATGCATGAAAGCTGTGATTGAAAATCAGGGTTATTCCACCAAATATTGATGTCTGAACTCTTCCTAACTTTAGTATTGTTTAAAAATGAATATTTATATATTTAATATCTTTGCATTATTCGAGGTCTGAAAACACCGCATCTTTTTTATGTTGACCAGTTGTCATTTTCTGCAAATAAATGCTCTAAATGACAATATTTTTATTTGAAATTTGGGAGAAATGTTGTCAGTGCTAGTGTGACGAGGAGAGGGATAAATGCTGCGGGATGCGGCAGTTCGGGAGAGAGAGAGCCACACTCTCTCCAGAACTGCCGCATCCCGCTGCATTTATCCCTCCAATAAAACAAAAATGTTCATTTTACTCACACATACCTATAAATAGTAAATCCAGAGAAACTGATCATTTTGCAGTGGTCTCTTAATTTTTTCTGAGCTTTATACAACATCGACACAAAACACAACTTCATTCAAATTACCAGTTTGGCACAAACATAGCAAGATAAAGTTTCGCTTTAAAGCTAACTAATATTTTAAATACCTTTTGGTGAGAATGAAATGATCAGAAGTTATCCAAACATTCAGATACACCATCTTATGGTTTACATGTCTGTGCAAACCATCTGAAAACATCAGAAAGGTCTTATCATATGCTGACACAATACAACATAAGAGAGAAGGCTCACCTGAGTTTGACACCAGCTCAATGTCATTACCCTCCAGAACCAGCTCGTCTTTCTGAGCGGCTGACACTGCACACGACACACCTACACAAAAAAAGATTTCCCACAATTCTGCAACTGGCAACCAAGCTTGGGTTCACATCTATGGTCACAAACACTCAGTGACGTCAGAAGAGATTTTTATAAAAGCAGGATTAAAGGCCTTTGTGATGACACCACCAGACTGGACAAAAAAAAAACGCCTCTACACATACCTTGCCTCATGCGGACACGGCGGATGTACTTCTCCCCTAAGAAGTTTCTGATCTCCACCAGAGAACCACTCTCCTGGATCACCACGTTAATGGGGAAATGGGCATACACAGATCGCATCTTGTATCTGAAGCCCTACAGATAAAATCATCATGCATTACATCGCATGTTGTCTTGATAACCACGCCATTACCTCTTCAAAATGACTAGCAAGAGAATGTGGACACACATGCACCTTTTTGGACAAACACAGTCTCTTTTAAAAGCTGCTTTAAAGAGATAGTTTCATTTTTGGGTGAACTTCACTCATGATTTACTCACCCTCATGCCATTCAAGATGTGTGTGTGTACTTTCTTCTACAGAACACAAATGAAGATTTTTAGAAGGTCCATTCAATGCAAGTGAATGGTGACCAGAACTCTGAAGCTCCAAACAGCACATAAAGGCAGCAAAAAGTGGTTTAATCCATGCCTTCTGAAGCAATATGATAGGTGTGGGTGAGAAACAGATCAATATTTAAGTCCTTTATCGCTATAAACTCTCCTCCCTGCCCAGTAGGTGGCGATATGCATAAAGAATGTGAATCGCCAAAAACACAAGAATGTAAAAGTGGAGATTTATAGTAAAAAAAAAAAACCTGAATATTGATCTGTTTCTCACCCACACCTATCATATCACTTCAGGAGGCATGGATTTAATCACTGGAGTTTTATGGATTAGTTTTATGCTGCCTTTGTGCTTTTTAGAGCTTAAAAGTTCTGGTCACCATTCACTGGAATTGTATGGACCTACAGAGCTGAGATATTCTTCTAAAAATCTTCGTTTGTGTTCTGCTGAAGAAAGAAAGTCATACACATCTGGAACGGCCTGAGGGTGAGTAAATGATGAGAGAATTTTCATTTTTAGGTGAACTACTCTAAGCACCCAATACAGGTTTCCTACACTGTTAGACCAATTAATTTCCATGCCTTTGAGTTGTTTGAGATATTTAAGAGTCATTCACATTCAGACCAATTCACAAATAAATCAAGATTGATTTGTAAACCAAGTCAAAGCAATTAATCAAAAAGAACCAACTTATTCACCAACAATTCTCACAAATCAGACATCGCTTTGTCTTGCGAGCTAGTTTTACTGACCAAGAGCAAAATCCACGTTCATTATAGAAATTCCAATTATTTAATTACTAATATCCGTAACTTCTCTAACATCGGTGGGAACCTTAATAGGCTTCTCGTGTCATCAAGGAATTACTTGTAAGAGTTCAGATGTAACAAAGTAAAATTATTCACCAGGGTGACCCCCTTGATCATGTTTTGGACATGACTGCAGATGGTGCGGACTGTGGCCAGCTCCTTCCTGTTACCCCACCATTTGTCCACACGCAGCTGAAATGAACACAAATCATCCACTGACATCACACACACCGTTTAATATTCCAAGCCTGCAAACAGCCAGCTTTGCACTATTGAATGCAACCCACTCATTCATGTTTATGCATTGAGGATGCAAACCTTTTTCTGTTTCTTGCCCAGCAGACTGAGCTCCAGGTTAATGTGGTTGAACTCCCGGCGGAGAGTGCCACGGGGTCCCTTCACCAAAACTGTGCGACCCTTGAGGGACACCTCGACTGTGGAGAAACGAACAGGTTTTATTAAAACAGAAGGTATGGATTAGGAAACAAACATCTGAACCATACACAAGTGATGATGGGAAAGATGTCACGCATGGAGTTTAACATACCATTGTCGGGGATGTCCACAGTCTGGTTACTGAGAATGGTCTTCATTCTAAAGCAATGGAACACGTAAGTGATTAGAAATATTATGAATACTTCAATCCTGACTTGCACACTTCTGTTAACTTCAATATTAAAGATCACACAGCCCAAACCCGGAATTCCATTGAACTAGGAGTCAACCCTGGTGGAAAAAACAGCTTAAGCTGGTCCAAACTGGGAGACCAGCTGGTCACATCAGCTCAAGCTGGTTTTTGGAAGCTGGTCGACCAGCTTAAACCAGCCACCATCTTCCAAAAACCAGCTACTAGCTTAAGGTGGTTTTTCCACTAGGAACTCGTCTCGTCATGCCAATAGTGGTGTTTTAATAGTCTTTAAAGCCGGCTAAATAGTCCTTGACCATTTAGCCTGCTTTAAAGACTATTAAAACACAACTATTTTTACTATATCAACATACTTAATGAATGATGTGCTTGCTTCGGCCCACAAGTTACAGGCTAGCTACCATATAAACAGTGACCAGACTGAGATTATCAATCACCGTCCGGGTAATTAACAGTAATACAACCACATATATTAACGTGAAAATGCGAACAAAGGTCTGAGCCGCTGGGCAACCCCAAAGGATTTGACATTTGCGCAGATTGCACTAGATTGAAACGCTCAAGAACAGAATGCGCCATGTTCTCACCTCGCCGATTAAGGAGGAAAGGAAGGCGGAAGGACGTCATGACGTAAATGTAACAACGACGTGACGCGTCATCACCCACTGTCCAAGGCTCGATCAAACAGTTACCGTTATTTCAAACGTGTCTAGTTCATGAACTTTCAGGGAGAATATTTAATTTGATTTTATGCATTATAATTTTATTCGCAAAAATAAACGACCTTCGTGCGTTTGCCATAGATATATCCACAGAATATGACTGTCAGTTTGAGTTAATCGATGTCAGAGTGAGACAGCGTCATGGCGATGATCAGCCGGAGTTGTGTTCGTGCAGGTCGATATTCCTCCAGTCTTCTCTTTTTACCGTCAAAATGCTCTGAGGTGTCGCATGTAAGTTCATTCGGTTTCAGTTCTGTGTTACTGTACATATGCATGAGATCAAATAGTTTCGTGTTATCTACAGAGGTTAGTGTTGTATAACCAGTGTTGGGTAAATTACTAAAAAAAGTAATCCACTACAAATTACTAACTAGTTCTCTTAAATTATAATCAGATTACTTAAGTGATTACTTCATTGAAAAAGTAATCACATTACTAATGACCAGTGTTGGGTGTAATGCATTACTAAGTAATTAATTACTGTAATTCAATTGAATTTTCATTGGGAAAAAAAGTAAGGGATTACTCTTAATTTTTAAGTAATTTAATTACAGTTACTTATGATGTAATTGCGTTAAATACTGTATAGACTCTATATATAAAACAATAGTGAATTTAAAATCTAAATTTAACATCTAATGTTAAAATATATGCTTTCTGATTTAACGCTGCCCCTTTAAATTCTTTGGCTAGTTCATGAATAATTTATTTGATTTTATATGATTTATTTGAAAGAATGAAAAGAACAGTTTCATGTCTATCCTTTTATTTTTCATCTGATCGAGGTTGATAAGGGTTTTAGAAAGTAAGTAGTAATAAGTAATGCAATTACTTTTCAGAAAGAGTAATTAGTACAGTAGTAGAAGATGTAATTAGTAGTTAGTAATTAATGACTTTTTTAGACTAATTACTTTACTTTTAATTTACTCTCTAAAACACTTGTCACGTTTTCTTTTTCCGCTCAACAAATTCAAAATAATGTCTATTTTCTTCTTATTCATTGTCGTGCACCATTCAGCTGTAACAGAAATGCAAACAGACATAGGTATGAATTCACACTGTAATTGTGTTACACATAAATAATATTTTTTTAGAAATATTTGTAATATTTGTACTTAAAAGTAATTACTTCCATTGAAAGTCAGGAACTGTAATCCGATTACAAAAAAATTAAATGTAATGCATTACACTACTTTTTGTGCTTAAAAGTAATTAGATTACAGTAATTAATTACTTTGTAATCCAGTTACACCCAACACTGTGTATAACAGTATAATATCCACCGATTTGTTTTTCTCCCCTTTTCTCCCCAATTTGGAATGCCCAATTCCCAATGCGCTCTAAGTCCTCGTGGTGGCGTAGTGACTCACCTCAATCCGGGTGGTGGAGGACGAATCTCAGTTGCCTCCGCGTCTGAGACCGTCAATCCGTGCATCTTATCACGTGACTCGTTGTGCATGACACCGCGGAGACTCGCAGCATGTGGAGACTCATGCTACTCTCCACGATCCACGCACAACTTACCACACGCCCCATTAAGAGCAAGAACCCCTAATCGTGACCACAAGGAGGTTACCCCATGTGACTCTACTCTCCCTAGCAACCGGGCCAATTTGGTTGCTTAGGAGACCTGGCTGGAGTCACTCAGCAAGCCCTGGATTCGAACTCGCGACTCCAGGGGTGGTAGTCAGCGTCAATACTTGCTGTGCTACCCAGGCCCCCCATTTTTACATATGTTTCATGTTTTCCACTCGTTTCATGCTCTTAGAGCAGTAGTCGAGTTGAGACTAGTGAGTAAACTGAACTGTGTGGTGAGGATCTCATACCTGTATGAAAGTTTCTTAATTAATGAACTAAAATCAGTCGGCAGTCTTGTGATCTTATTTTGCTGGTCACAGGTTTACTGTAACAGACTGACAATTGCTGCCAACACAGACACACTCACTGAGAGGAAGAAAGAGATAAAAGAAGATGGACTGAACCTGCATGACTTTATATCCGGAGAACTGTCAGAAAAGAGCAAGTGGGAGGAATACAGGGGCAACCTAAAGAGACAGAAGGGAGAAAGGTAAACTTATGGACACCACTTGCGTTCACTTTCAATAACACTTTCATTAGCTACAGTTAGGTCAGTTATGGAACTGTATTATAAGGCAGTGTAAACACAGAATAAACTGACCATAAACTTACCTACAAAAAAGTGGCATAGTACTAACTTATTTTTGGATGGTTTTTTGTAGCATGTAAATACCTTGGTACAGATGTGCTCAAAAGTTTGCATACCCTGGCAGAAATTGTGAAATTTTGGCATTGATTTTGAAAATATGACTGATCATGCAAAAAAACCTGTATTTTATTTAAGGATAGTGATCATATGAAGCCATTTATTATCACATAGTTGTTTGGCTCCTTTTTAAATCATAATGATAACAGAAATCACCCAAATGGCCCTGATCAAAAGTTTACATACCCTTGAATGTTTGGCCTTGTTACAGACACACAAGGTGACACACACAGGTTTAAATGGCAATTAAAGGTTAATTTCCCACACCTGTGGCTTTTTAAATTGCAATTAGTGTCTGTGTATAAATAGTCAATGAGTTTGTTAGCTCTCACGTGGATACACTGAGCAGGCTAGATACTGAGCCATGGGGAGCAGAAAAGAACTGTCAAAAGACCTGCGTAACAAGGTAATGGAACTTTATAAAGATGGAAAAGGATATAAAAAGATATCCAAAGCCTTGAAAATGCCAGTCAGTACTGTTCAATCACTTATTAAGAAGTGGAAAATTCGGGGATCTCTTGATACCAAGCCACGGTCAGGTAGACCAAGAAAGATTTCAGCCACAACTGCCAGAAGAATTGTTCAGGATACAAAGAAAAACCCACAGGTAACCTCAGGAGAAATACAGGCTGCTCTGGAAAAAGACGGTGTGGTTGTTTCAAGGAGCACAATACGACGATACTTGAACAAAAATGAGCTGCATGGTCAAGTTGCCAGAAAGAAGCCTTTACTGCGCCAATACCACAAAAAAGCCCGGTTACAACATGCCCGACAACACCTTGACATGCCTCACAGCTTCTGGCACACTGTAATTTGGAGTGACGAGACCAAAATAGAGCTTTATGGTCACAACCATAAGCGCTATGTTTGGAGAGGGGTCAACAATTATCGTGCTCCTTGAAACAACCACACCGTGGTGCGTCCAGTCTATATGATTTAACCATCTGTGTTTATTTTCCCAGACTGAGACTACCGCCTTGGCTGAAAACAGAGATCCCTATTGGAAAGAACTACAACAGACTAAAAAACACACTCCGAGAATTAAACCTGCACACAGTGAGTGTCTGAAAACGCATCTGACAGTTGACAGCACACGATCTGACAGCTTAATCTTTCAAAGGCTCTCATGTCATCTTGGACTGGTATGACTTTCTTTCTTCTGCAGAACACAAACAAAGGTATGATGTTTTGATATCCGTACAATGCAAGTCAGTGTGGTCCAACACTTTCAATCTCCAAGGAGGACATAACGGCGGCATTCAACTCGAGTGGCTTAAAACATATCTTCTGAGGTTTTTGCGCAAGAAACAGGCAAAAATATAACTCCTTTCTCACTTTTTCGTCAAGCGCGAGGAAGTGTAATCGAGCTTTAAATCATGGAGACTGCAGATCTCAAGATTTATAGTGGAAAAAAGGAGTTACATTTTGGTCAGTTTCTCACCCGAAACCGATCGTATGGCTTCAGAAGACTTGGATTAAACCACTCAAATTGTATGGAATACCTTGAAGTCTTTGGAGCTTGAAAGTGTTGGACCCCATTGACTTGCATTGTATGGACAAAAACACTTCATATCTCCATCATTATATCTTCGTTTGTATCCCCCTGAAGAAAGAACATCATTTGAATTTGAGACGGCTTAAAGGTGAGGAAATGGTAAGAGAATTGTCCTTTTTGGGTGAACTATTTCTTCTGAAGGTCTCATTTCAGTTTAAAACCCTTGCTTCAGTGCAGTAGTGAGTCTGGGACACCTCAGGATGCATTAAAGTTTTTGCTACAAATGTAATGTGTGCACATGTATTTTTGACTCCCCATGGCCATGAATGTGGTTTCGGAGATAAGATAAAAAAACGCCATCTATGTAGGGCTTGTGATCAGATTGCCTGGAAGAGATTTTAATACCAGGTGTAAACACGGTCAAAATATATGCTTATAGGCCTGTGGTACAGGAAGTACAGACTTGTTACTATGGTTACAGGTCTGCGAGGAGGCCAGGTGTCCCAATATCGGAGAATGCTGGGGGGGAGGAGAGTATGCCACTGCCACAGCAACCATTATGGTGAGTGAACTGGCTTGGCAACACACGCACATACAATTACCACACAAAAACGTAGTTGCCCAGTGACAAGTTTGAATGAACATGTATGCTTGATACATTTCTCTTTCCATAGTTAATGGGGGACACATGTACCCGTGGCTGTAGGTTTTGTTCAGTTAAAACAGCGAGACGTCCTCCACCTCTCGACCCTGACGAGCCGCATAACACAGCCAAAGCCATCGCAGCATGGGGACTGGACTATGTAGTACTCACATCAGTGGACAGAGATGGTGAGGAAATGCTTTAAAACACCAGCATGCTACAAGATGATATAAAACTCTGTATTGTCCTTAAATGAATGGGATGATCAAGCAAATGATCATTTTATTGTATTGAACAGACATTCCTGATGGTGGGGCTGAGCACTTTGCAAAGACTGTTTCTAACCTCAAAGAGAGGTACTGAGAGTACTCTGAAAATGAGTTTAGTTAGCAACAGTTCACCCAAAAAGGAAAATTCTAACATTATTTACTCGCAGGTCCTTCGTCAGTTTGTTCATACACGTCTTCTCTCTTAGGAACCCTAATATTATGGTTGAGTGTTTGACTCCTGATTTTCGAGGTGATCTGGCAGCAGTGGAGAAAATCGCTCTGTCTGGGCTTGATGTTTATGCTCACAACGTAGAAACGGTCAGAGAGTTACAGAGGTTGGTGCATTGTTCCGTCATTGCTACAGCTGCGATCAATGGGGGGGTACTATTCATTAAATCTATTTAATACATTTAACCCTTGTGCGACCTTCGGGACATTTTTGTCTTTTTTATTTTTGTTTTTTCGATCATTTTGGCTGTGTTAATGCCAACGGCATCAATTTAGCCAAAGGTGTGTATTTTTGGGGAAGTTTTGATATTTCAACCTCAGTTCCTATAATACATCTATAATACACAAAATAGTTACACTCAGGACCTTCAAGACAAAAATGTCCCCATTGAAACCCATTAAAACTGCAATATTTGATCCCAGTGCCATTAAAGCATAATATCATGAATCCTATGATATTACACTTTCATTCCGGAGCCCTGGCTTCAAAATTTACTTTTTTAATATTTTCCACCAGATGGCGCCATGTTTCGCATGTTTTGCCTATGGAGCAAATACATGCTTTTCCCCTATTTTCTGTTTGCTGTATTATAGAGCACTGCAGGCCAATTGAATAAATGATGCAGCTAAAATTGTGTGGGTGTGTTGGTATGGATGTCAGAGTGTGTTTTGTATGTGTGTATTGAGAAGTGTGTGTGTGTGTGTGTGTGTGTGTGTGTGTGTGTTTGTGTGTGTGTAAAAAACAACAGTGGGATTATGTAAACAAACTGGCATTTAAAGGGTTAAAATCCTTAAAATGAATGAATATTTGGTAGTTATTATCAGGAATGATGTTGGTTAAAAAATATGAACTAATTGGAAGTGGAAAATAATATTAATATATAATATTATTATGGCAGTTTTTTGATGTGGACATTTTTGTCCTCTAAGGACCTCTGAGTAACTTTTTTAAATTGACATACAAGGGTTAAAAATGGCCATAAAATTAAATACAACAACATAAGATAAAATCAGAAAAGGTCAGATGCCATTAGTTATACTACTACACTTCACACTTTTCAGGCCTTCTGCTGTGCCCAGGATCCCTAAAGATCACGTTTTGTGCTCGTCACAAAATATTTAGTATGGATAATATGTGAATAGCGACGCAGGGCTTGTTTTTCCCCTCTCACGGCCTGACCTGTGTTCTTCTTCATTGTATTTTCAGACTTTTTATTTAATGACACATAAGTGACCGCTTGACAGGTCACATACGGAGGTTGAGCTACAAATAGACTTGAGTTGTAAAATTGTATCTGTCATATTAGTTTAAATTCCCCTGATATGTAGTATATTTGATGTTGACTCAATATGATCAGCATTTTCAGTTAAAAATAACAATAGGTAGTAAGTGTGATTCTGATGAAACAGAGTTGGGGAATGTACTTTTGACCCTCCTATTGTCTTAGGGTCGTTTTTGACCCGGCACAGGTAAAGAATACGTTATAAATAAAATACCGCATTCGTTTTTGGTACTGGAACCAAATGTTGTGACTTTGTCAAGACCATCAAAACAAACAAAATAGAAAAGAACATTTGTTTTGTTTTCTGGCCCTTAACACTTACTTAGTTTACTAATCTTAAACCATGACCTGCACTGCACATAAATAACTAATATTGTCATTATATTCATGTTGTTTAGTGAGAGGGGAACTGGCTCCCACAGTGAGCCTGGTTTCTCCCAAGGTTATTTTTCTCCATTAACCAACATCTTATGGAGTTTTGTGTTCCTTGCCACAGTCACCTTCAGCTTGCTCACAGGGGTTATAAATACAATTATTATTTAATTATTTATTTTTATACTCAATTTACAATCATATTTAATCAAACTACACAATGATGACTATAAGACTTTATAGATATTACAGTTTTATTTCCTGTTAATGCATGATTTTCTGTAAAGCTTCTTTGAAACGATGTGTGTTGTGAAAAGCGCTATACAAATAAAAATGACGATGCTTTTTTCAGGTCTTAAAAAGAGAGGACGTATGGTCACCATAGAAAAATACAAATACAAATGTAATTAGAACTGAGCTGAACTTCTGGCACCAACAATCAACCATGCGATTATCTATTCAGCCAATCGTGTGGCAGCAGTGCATATAATCATGCAGATACGGGTCAGGAGCTTCAGTTAATGTTCACATCAACCATCAGAATGGGGAAAAATGTGATCTCAGTGATTTGGACCGTGGCATGATTGTTGGTGCCAGATGGGCTGGTTTGAGTATTTCTGTAACTGCTGATCTCCTGGGACACAACAGTCTCTAGAATTTACTCCGATTGCTGCCAAAAACAAAAAACATCCAGTGAGCGGCAGTTCTGTGGATGGAAACGACTTGTTGATGAGAGAGGTCAACAGAGAATGGCCAGACTATTTCGAACTGACAAAGTCTATGGTAACTCAGATAACCACTCTGTACAGTTGTGTTGAGAAGAATATCATCTCTGCTATTCTGAGATGTGGGTTGGCGCTGTTTTGGTGGCACGAGGGGGACCTACACAACATTAGGCAGGTGGTTTTAATGTTGTGGCTGATCGGTATATATATATATATATATATATATATATATATATATATATATATATATATATATATATATATATATATATATATATAACAAAAAAATGTCCCGTGTCCTGCTTATTTGTATGCCGTAGTATATACAATCACCACCAGATGTCAGAAATATAGCTCATGTAACTTACTGAGTGAATTAGTAACCATGTCCTTCTCATCCTTTGTTTTCTCATTGTACTAAATCTCACTGGTGTCCAATGCTTTGAGATTTCATGGCTGATCCATGTTTGACCTCTGAACTGTGACCCTTAGGTATGTCCGTGACCCCCGTGCTAACTTCGACCAATCGCTGAGTGTTTTACAACATGCTAAAAAGGTGAAAGCCGGTTTGCTTACGAAGACTTCAATCATGCTGGGACTGGGAGAGACAGACTCACAGATACATGCCACTTTGAAAGGTAACGTGTTGTAACACACACCGATACTTACCAAAGATGTACATACAGATCACACAGTACATAACGTGGAAAATAAATATGCATGTGTTAACAAATGAGAGTTCTTTGTTTTCTTGCAGAATTGAGGGACGCTGACGTGGACTGTCTGACACTGGGGCAGTACATGCAGCCAACCAAACGCCATCTCAAGGTACGACAGCAAAACCACATAAGAACTCAACCGGACCCCATGACGAATATTGTCCCAGGCTACATGTCCTCTCTGAGCTACATACCATTTCAGTTTTATACTGTTACATGACACAGCTAACGTGCATCAGTGAATGTGTGCGTCTTTAAAGGTGGAAGAATATGTCACTCCTGAGAGGTTTGCGTACTGGGAGAAGATTGGCCAGGAGATGGGATTCGTCTACACAGCCAGCGGGCCACTTGTGCGCTCTTCTTATAAAGCAGGTACTGTAACCGTCACCAAAGAGTTTGTTTCTAATTTCTGAGAAAGGCACACAGAGCACACACGCTTGCACAGACTGTAACATTATTTGTGTAAACATTCTGTCTTATGCTTTTTCTTCCTTAGGTGAGTTCTTCTTGAAGAATCTGCTGGAGAATAGGAAGACTGAAGGGACAACAACGACAGCATAGTAAAACTCTTGAACATCACCTGCCTGACCGTCCTCATCCTGTCTGTCTGTCTGTCTGTCTGTCTCTCTTCTGTCAGTACAAACAATATGAAGCACAGATTTTACAAATAAAACACCATTATGCTGGATGTAACATTCTATGTGGTTACAATCAGTTTGATAAACCAGCCACGGACACATCCACCAAGCGTGATCAGGCTTCACAAAGAGCAAAATATTTAATGATTCTGATGGCATTTGATATTGGAGGGAGGTATTCTGGGTAATGTCATCTTCTTAAAAGAAGCAAATGAAGGGCAGCCTGTGGTATTTAAGAGACTGCAAGTAACAATGCAAAGCAATGCAGATACTAAACATAACATACATGTATGACTTGCTTCTCTATAGGGAATATTCAAGGAGACATTGTTTAAATTAAAGGGATAGTTCACCCAAAAATGAAAATTCTCTCATCATTTAATCACCCTCATGACATCCCAGATGTGTGTGACTTTGTTTCTTATGCAGAACACAAATGAAGATTTTTAGAAGAATATCTCAGTTCTGTACAATGCAAGTGAATGGTGACCAGACCTTTGTAGCTCCAAAAATCACATAAAGGAATCATAAAAGTAATCCATAAGACTCCAGTGGTTAAATTAATGTCTTCAGAAGTGATTTGATAGGTGTGGGAGAGAAACAGATCAATATTTAAGACCTTTTTTTACTGCAAATCTCCACTTTCACTTTTACATCTGAAAGTCACATGTGGTGCCTGTTTAGTTTCACTTTCACATGTGAAAGTTAAAGTGGAGATTTAGAGTAAAAAAGGACTTAAATATTGTTCTGTTTCTCACCCACATCTATCATATCACTTCTGAAGACATGGATTAAACCACTGGAGTCTTATGGAGTACTTCTATGTTTCCTTTGTGATTTTTGGAGATACAAAGTTCTGGTCACCATTGACTTGCATTGTATGAACCTACAAAGATAGAGATTTTTAGAGATATTCTTCTAAAAATATTCATTTGTGTTCTGCAGAAGAAAGAAAGTCAAACACATCTGGGATGGCATGAGGGTGAGTAAATGATGAGAGAATTTTCATTTTTGGGTGAATTATCCCTTTAACATGTTGGGTTTTAAAATGGATTGAAGAGCTGTATATTGTGTCTATATCATAAACCTGATATAAACAGAATCTTATTACTTTAAATTCAAAATTTACCAAATAAAAGTTAATTATGCTTTGTCTTGTTTGTTTCAACCATGGTTGGTTTACATATTTTACCTCAGGAAATGAATAGTTATGACAGTGCTTCTGATTGGTCCATGTTTATTTAAGAAATCTGTTTTCTGCAATCATTGTACATGACTATTACAAACCTGTACAGTAAGAGAGGATTATAGCTGCATTTCTACATTAAAATACACAGTGCAGGCCCAATAATATACAGTATATAAGATAATTACTTAATGACTGGGTGACTTCTTCTCTAAGCCAAGACCTTATTAATTTATATTTAATGGGAATGACAACGAGGCTGTGAGGGATAGACTTACAGTCTCTTCAATGGCACGAACGGTATAAAGCTGTATAAAGCTCCTAGATCACATCTGATTTTCCACAACTCATGTTGTCTGGAGTTCATTGTATACTGAATGTTCTTGGACAGATATTTTATCAATGTTTTGTTTGTGGAATGATCCAAAAACACTTTAAACTGCAGTACAGCCCACTGAAGAGATTGTAAGTCTATCCCTCACAGCCACGTTGTCGTTCCCATTAAAAATCAAAGATGGCGCTGCTGTGAAAACAGTCTATGCTGTCACCTGCTAAATTTAAGGCAAACGTTTGCAATTTAATGTCCAACTTGGTCCCAAAATGAGATTAAAATTCCCCTTCCTTTTGTTGGTGCTCTATCAGACATCTCTCTCAAATTAAAAGATGACTTGGCCATTTAAATCCATAACACTTAAGTGTAATCAAGGATACAATACTGAACAGTAGTGGGACCAATTTTGTGCACAGTTCAAGGGACAGTTCACCCAAAATGAAAACTGTCACAATTTACTAAGAAACTGCTTTTCCATACAATAAAAGTGGATGGGGTCCAAGAACATCCGTGGTCACCATTCACTTTCATTTTATGGAAAAGAGCAGCTTGGACATTCTGTGAGATAACTCGTTAAAACAACATGAAGGTAAATAAATCTTGACAGAATTTTCATTTTGAGGAAACTCTCCCTTTAATATCTCTAGAGTTTCCACAATCTTTCAAAATGGCACAGAACACGAGGACAATTGTGTTTCAGACCTTACATGCAACGGCGATTGTTCGCATGCGCAGAAAGGGGATTTAAGTGTCGTCATACGTTTCAGTGTGGACGAGCAACTTTTGTAATCGCTTGAAAACGGCAGTGTGGATGGAGAGCATTTCAAAAAACGAAAACACAGTTTTCAAATGTATCCGGATTAATGTAGATGTAGCCAAAGTGTTTAAAACATTAAATCACTGTCAGCAATTCTTGCGAACAGCTATTAGAGATAAAAGCCTTTCTTATAAAAACACTCCAAAGACAATTCAGTCTGGATCATTAAACACAACGCACACACACATACACAGAGCACGAACATGCTGACAAACAGAGACAGGCCTCTGTAGTTTTCCAACAACAGGCGCTTATTAGAACTTGGTTTCCTCTGCAAAAGACTCTAATCAGGCCAAAGATGCATGTGTGTGATGGAGTTGCTGTCTTAGGCTTTGGCTTTGGCTTTCTTGCTGGGCGGTTCATTGATTCGAGGCACTCCTCCAGATTCGCGTCTTCACCTTCTTTCCAATAGTCTCAATCTACACAAAATACACACAATAAACCATGTGAACTTATGAAGAGAATTAAAGAATCCAACAGGGAGACCGGCAGGTTGGCTTATACACATAGACACATGAATTACATGTATAAATACAGACCTGAAAGCCAAAGTTCTGTAGTTGGGAGTGCAGGTGGTCCAGGACACGTCCATCAAAGATGAATGTAGGTTTCAGCATCTTGTGATATATTTTCTCATAGTCTAGATCCTAAAAAACAAACAGCATATGATATATATAATATCACACTAACAAATATGTACCAAACAATTGTATTACCATTGATACAGTTGAAGTCAAAAGTTTACATACAACTTATAATATATTTAAACTCAGTTTTTCACAATTCCTGACATTTAATCGTAGAAAACATTCCCTGTCTTAGGTCAGTTAGGATCACTACTTTATTTTAAGAATGTGAAATGTCAGAATAATAGTAGAGAGAATTATTTATTTCAGCTTTTATTTCTTTCATCACATTCCCAGTGGGTCAGAAGTTTACATACACTTTGTTAGTATTTGGTAGCATTGCCTTTAAATTGTTTAACTTGGGTCAAACGTTTTGGGTATCCTTCCACAAGCTTCTCACAATAAGTTGCTGGAATTTTGGCCCATTCCTCCAGACAGAACTGGTGTAACTGAGTCAGGTTTGTAGGCCTCCTTGCTCGCACACGCTTTGTCAGTTCTGCACACAAATTTTGCCACAACTTTGGAGGTATGCTTGGGGTCATGGTCCATTTGGAAGACCCATTTGCAACCGAGCTTTAACTTCCTGGCTGATGTCTTGAGATGTTGCTTCAATATATCCACATAATTTTCCTTCCTCATGATGTCATCTATTTTGAGAAGTGCACCAGTCCCTCCTGCAGCAAAGCACCCCCACAACATGATGCTGCCACCCCATTCTTCACGGTTGAGATGGTGTTCTTCAGCTTGTAAGCCTCACCCTTTTTCCTCCAAACATAACGATGGTCATTATGGCCAAACAGTTTTATTTGTGTTTCATCAGACCAGAGGATATTTCTCCAAAAAGTAAGATCTTTGTTCCCATGTGCACTTGCATACTGTAGTCTGGCTTTTTTATGGCAATTTTGGAGCAGTGGCTTCTTCCTTGCTGAGTAGCCTTTCAGGTTATGTCGATATAGGACTCGTTTTACTGTGGATATAGATACTTGTCTACCTGTTTCCTCCAGCATGTACACAAGATCTTTTGCTGTTGTTCTGGGATTGATTTGCACTTTTCGCACCAAACTACATTCATCTCTAGGAGACAGAATGTGTCTCTTTCCTGAGCAGTATGATGGCTGCAGGTCCCATGGTGTTTATACTTGTGTACTATTGTTTGTACAGATGAACGTGGTACCTTCGGGTGTTTGGAAATTGCTCCCAAGGATGAACCAGACTTGTGGAGGTCCACAATTTTGTTTCTGAGGTCTTGGCTAATTTCTTTTTATTTCCCCATGATGTCAAGCAAAGATGCACTGAGTTTGAAGGTAGGCCTTAGAATACATCCACAGGTACACCTCCAATTGATTCCAATTAGCCAATTAGCCTAGCAGAAGCTAATTGTCTAAAGGTTTGACATAATTTTCTGGAATTTTCCAAGCTGCTTAAAGGCACAGTTAACTTAGTGTATGTAAACTTCTGACCCACTAGATTTGTGATATAGTCAATTAAAAGTGAAACAATCTGTCTGTAAACAATTGTTGGAGAAATTACTCGTGTCATGCATAAAGTAGATGACCTAAACAACTGGCCAAAACTATAGTTTGCTAATATTAAATCTGTGGAGTGGTTAAAAAATGAGTTTTAATGACTTCAACCTAAGTGTATGTAAACTTCTGACTTCAACTGTATATACTTTAGTATTACCATGGTATTCTTTGAAGCACCTTTGAGTACCATGTAAATACCAAAATATAGTAATCATTTAGTACCACAGTTTTTATCAAAGTACTATGGCATTACAATCTGTTACCATCATTGTACCATAATAATGCTACTTTTTGTAAGGGTTATTTCTAAGCAAACACCTCTAATCAAAAGCATCAAATCAAATATTACACCATAAAGGTGTGCATGTACCTTAAATATGTCCCACTCCGTGCAGATGACCAGCACATGTGCACTTTCACATGCCTCGTATGGGTCTGATGTCACAGTGACAAGCTCAGATGCTGCAGAGACAAAGGGCCATATCAAATTACACACAAAAGACACATTAAAATCTGTTCTGCAATCCCAGAGTAGAAGTGAGTTTTTCCCTTGCATTTGATTCAGCATGACACAGATGAACAGAGTATCAGCTGTGTCATCCTGTGCACATAAGAGCTATCTATACCTAAAGCACAGCTTTATCTGCTGAACAGGTCTTTATAAATGCACACACACACACACACCTCTCTCTGGGTTGTCTCCAGAGATGCTGGGTTGAGACAGGTCCTGGACAATCTGCTCCTTCAGCACTTTAGGGTCATAAATATGCAGTTTGGCTCCCTCGTCCATCAGATACTTAGAAATGTAGATATTGGATGACTCTCTGAAACACAAACACATGTCTATCTTAACTGGCACATGGGTCATTGACAAATAAGGTTGAAAAAAATTTGAAATAATTCAAACTCTAATTTAAAACACATGAGTCAAGTTCGTAGACATGTAATCTTTGAGTTCATGTTGTTTTTACAAATTATTTGAAAAACATTTTATAGCATTTTGTACAAAAATTGATTTAATGACTTTAAGAATGTCATGTAGGGCAACCATCAATTAAAAGATATTAAAATTGTTTCCTTGCACCTTGATTGCATGAGCGTGTACACAACTTCATCATTAATTTCAATGAATTAGAATAGAATTATTTTCATTAGAAAATTAAATTGTTCAACACATTGCATTATTTTTATCAAATGAAGTGCTTTTCATCAAAATCCTCACAGCATATTTGGAAACAACACTGGAGATATTTTTGTCAAATGAAGTGCTGCACAACAGAACATCAAAGATGTGAGATATTGCTTTAATATACAACAGTTAGTTCCGGTCCTCGAATCTGATTGGACGAGAGACGTTCCATCTATCAGCACTCCAACGCTTCACTGTTTGTATCACTCCGTTTGCGTTCGTACCGTCCTAGTGTGAGAGCAGTGCATATGTGTTAACAGCTATTTGTGTCTCTTTACCTTTAATTTTGTGACATTACATATTTTCACCAGCAGGTGGCGGCAAAAGACCATTTTTGACGTGAAGTGAGTCAGCGTCTGTCAGTGTTTTCATTCATCAGCACTACGTGATCAATCGTATTACTACTACACTACTAAAACTTTAAATGGCTTTAAACTAACAACTTCAGCGTTAAGGCTCATCACAGCTGAGAGACACAACAGACTGATTAATTACACAAACTCAAGGTGTTTACTTCTTACAGGAGGTTCCACATTGAGAGGACATACTGTTCAAAATGGCAGAGGAGATTTTGGTTTCTATAGTGAATGACTCTTGCGCATCAGCTAGAGAGGAATACCCCTGCTTGGACGGCTATTTTTCCACTGAGAAAATAAGACAAATTTAACCAAAATGACATTATCTTCAGAAAGCTGACTAACACACTACAGCATCTCTGCTTTTGAGTAGAAACAGAGACAGGTGATCGCACACACTCCATCTCTCTCTCTCTCTCTCTCTCTCTCTCTCTCTCTCTCTCACACACACACACACACACACACATCCTTGTTTCTCCAATAACTTGTTAGAAACAGCACAAGCCGTGATACTAGTTCTAAAGTGACGTTTTTGAATTACTAACGAAGGCTTGGACGCATCATTTGGTTTGAACCAGCAATAGCAGATTCTGATCCGGCGTGTAAGAAAGTAGTTCCATGCACAAATGCGTACTCAGTTTTTCCTAGTTTTTTAACATTTACTTGTTCATTGAACTGTTGTATAAAAGCAATATCACACTCGCAATCACCCTAAATCAGCACTGCTGTGATTACCTACGGCCTCGTGCCTGCGGCCGACTCACAGCAGTGCTGATGTAAGGCCATATCGCACTCTTGCTCATGTGCTATTGCTTAAATACATTATTATTATTTAATTGCATTAAACATGATCTTTTATCTCATTTCAGGCATCCATTTAAATCGAGCTTTTATTTTGCCGTTTCTGTTGACGGTAGTTTCTCACCTCTCACCAGATAAACAGTTTGCTACATGGCCCAGTGTGATAATTGAACCCCAAAAAGCTGTGATTTTATTAAAATAAATATACAGTCTGTATGTGCTACATGCTTCAGAGCGCTCTGCTCACTGTCATCTACTACACACACACAGCAAGCATGATGCTCATGAGGAAGTGTTTTCAGCGTACGAGCGGCCGGCTTCACACATTCATTTTGAAGCACGCAGCACATGCGAGTTCAAAAGGTATTTAATTAAATCACAGCCTTAATGTGGTTTAAAAATCACAATTGTATATATTTTGAGATTTAATTTGATTGATTGTGCATTAAAACATTAAATTTCATCCCAAATACAGGTATGTCAAATTCCGTGACATGGCGCATTTTTTAGCTAATTGCAATTTTTTATTACTGGATTCAGTGATTCCATCCGTGTTTTCCGCATCGCGGAAATCATAGAGCCTTTTTCTCATTTTCCATGACTTTTCATGGAAAACTATATTGCTAAATTCCAGGATTTCCAGGACACCCTGAAGAAGCTTTATTACATGGTCTTTGGAATACTCGATTGTGATTGGTCAGTTGTGGCAGTCTGTGTTTAAATATTTTTTGTATAATAACCACTAAACTGTATAACTGATTGTTGTCACAGGCAACTCATTTCCTACATAGCCGTGCCAGTTTCAAGCCTCTTATATCACTCCACAGTCTTTCTTAAAACATCATAAAATAATTTCAAATTAAAGTCAATATTTCATGTCCATTTATTTATATATTTGCTAAGTAATTATGTAATAAGCGGGAAGATGTACAAACAGCTGGTCATCAAACTAAACCCCATCAGGATGAAAGAAGACCCTGATCATCCTTTAAAGGTTTATTTTGCGATTATGACCAGCTGATTGCACATTATCACTTACATAGTATCCAAGTATTTCAATAAATGAAGCTCTACCTGCTGCCAGTATGAAGCAACTTCAGGGAGATTCAACGTATCGCACAGATACTCCAAATTCAGCACATCCTTCTGAAAACAACTTCCTCCAAAACCTGACACAATACAGAATAAAACATCCATTCAGTTCAGTCAATACAACTCTTGGGAAGATTTAGCATTTTATTGTGGGTATGACATTTCGATTGGATTTGGTCATGCCATCATCTCACTCTGAACAACTCATAAGCAGGACAGGCACCAATCATGAGAATTAAAATGTCAGAGACCAAAGCACACTGACCCACGCTGGCTTTGAGGAACTTGCTCCCGATGCGCTGGTCCATGCCGATGGCCCTGGCCACCTCCTTAACATCCGCACCAGTGGATCCACACAGGGCGGAGATGGAGTTTATACTACTGATGCGCTGAGCAAAGAATGCATTTGCTGCCTAACACAATATACATTGCAAATGATTCAATTAATGAATTTTACAAATCTATCCAAAAAAAAATAAACGATGGTAAGGACTGGTTAATTTCACAATCTAGTTTATTCATAACATCCATTCTGTGTCTCACACAAACACACACACCAGCTTTGAAAGCTCAGAGGACCAGGTGTTGGTGGTGATGATGCGTGATTTGGGGACCCATTGCTCATAAACTACACACAAAGCACTGATGGCCCTTTGACCCTCCGGAGTCTCATCCCCACCAATCAGGACGCGATCTGGTTCCTTCAGGTCCTTCACTGCTGTACCCTCTGCAAGGAACTCTGGGTTGAGAGAACCTGTAATAAGAGCAGGGACAAAGATAATTCATTAACATAGCAGAACAGAACAAACGGTACAGAATACTCTAGAGTCCAGAAATGTCTTCAGGTTGGTTTGTTATTTGTTCACATAAAAGAGAGGAAAAATGGGAACTGAACTTTGCACATTTAGGCTTCAGCCTATTTTGAGGAAAATCCCTTTCAAAACAACAGTAATCCTGACTGTATTCACAAGTGCATCATGGTCATGTAAAACATGTCAAACTGGTTTATACGTATATAAAATCCAACTGGTTCTGTAAATATATTCACTGCATTAATAAAAGAGACAAGTTCCTTCAACAATTTAAGATTCTCACTGTGACTTATTCAAGTAAACACAATCTACAAATATATTTTTTTGCTATGTATGTGTACATACAGTATTTGCAAATGGTTTGAGAATGTATGTATGTAGGAATCTCATTTAAGCTCATTTAAGGGGAGCTGACATGACACTTCAAGTAGGCTGGGAAATTAACCCTTGTGCGACTTTCGGGGCATTTTTGTCTTTTTAATTTTAGTTTTTTCGATCATTTTGGCTGTGTTAATGCCTACGGCATCAATTTTGCCAAAGGTGTGTATTTTTGGGGGAATTTTGATATTTCAATCTCAGTTCCTAAAATACATCTATAATACACTGTGTACACAAAATAGTTACACTCAGGACCTTCAGGACAAAAATGTCCCCATTGAAACCCATTAAAACTGCAATATTTGATCCCAGTGCCATTAAAGCATAAAATCATGAATTCTATGATATTACACTTTCATTCCAGAGCTCTGGCTTCAAAACTGACATTTGTAATATTTTCCACCAGATGGCGCCATTTTTCTCATGTTTAGCCTATGGAGCAAATACATGCTTTTTCCCTATTTTCTGTTTGCTGTATTATAGAGCACTGCAGGACAATTGAATAAATGATGCAGCTAAAATTGTGTGGGTGTGTTGGTATGGATGTCAGAGTGTTTTGAATGTGTGTATTGAGAAATTTGTGTGTGTGTGTGGGGGGGGGGGGGGGGGATTATGTAACAAACTGGCATTTAAAGTGTTAAGATCCTGAAAATGAATGAATATTTGGTAGTTATAATCAGGACTGATGTTGGTTAAAAAAATTCAGTCAGTGAAAGTGAAAAATATATATATTTTTATGGTTTCTTTTTACGCAGATATATTTGTCCTCGAAGGACCTCTGAGTAACTTTTTTTATTGACGCACAAGGGTTAAACGCATTAATTTCTGCTATTAATATTTTTTAACACGTAAAACAAAAATTAATGCAATTCATGCAGTAACCGTTTTTGTTTGGTTTGGTTTGTTTACTTCCTGGGCCTTCCTGGCAGGCTACTCAGCATTACAGGCTCCGATTAGGGTGGGGGCGGGGTTAGGGCATCTGCTGCCTGCCAGGAACAAACCCAGGCACTTTTGTATAATGGGCGAAACTTCACCAAGGTTTTCCCCCACTTTCTGTGGCTAACACTGTCATATGTACATTTTCAGGAGGTACTTGCTTGACTCAACTGCACACATTCGCACAAAAACTGATTGTGTGAAGCAGTGCATGCTTGTTCATTGCGTGCAACACATGTCCCGGGCATAATAAACATGGGAGCGGATTTATTGTATGGGGAATTAAGACATCACCCGCAAATGGGCGAGTGATATGGGCAAGCTGCTCACTGACTTCCACCTGAACCCGTTTCAAAACCAAAACCACGTGAATGAGACCCAGCGTCTGCGCGATAGAGAATGGACGTGGCCTTCAGCAAGTTGTAGCAGGTATACTTGTAGAGACTGAATGACAGCCAGATAAAATAATAGTTTTGAGATTTAAACGTCAGCAAATTAAACTTCAGCATTCAATAAGTTTTAAATCTGTATGTATAATGTCTAATAATGCATTGGCAATGTACATATAGCAGGGCGGAGGGCGGGGGTCGTGATTCCGCACACCCGGCCCCTAATAAGGCTGATTAAGCCTGAGAGGGATAAGGTCAACCGGAGACGGCAGTGTGTCAGAGAGAGAGAGAGAGTTACGGACAGCTGTCCGACACCTGTGTGTTTGTGCTTTTGTTTCAGTTTATAATTAAACTATTATTTATATTATCAAGCCGGTTCTTGCCTCCTCCTTTCCGTTGATGTGTTGCACTGGTGCCGAAACCCGGGAAGGAGGAGGGATGCGCCGTAGTAGAGTCCTTGCCACTACCACCCCAACGGAGCAGCCGCGGCCATCCGCCGGGGGACGGAGGAGCCCGGCTGCCTGAGAGTGGAGGAACGGCCGCTGACCGCGAGGGGAGGAGGGGCTCCTAACCGACCGCCTGGAGCGGTCAGGGCCACTGCCAGGGGCAGAGGAGACCCCTACCAGCCGCTGAAACGAGGCGGGGTTTGAGACCGCCGACCGTAAGCAGGGAGGGGCTCCTGGCCGACCGCCTGGAGCGGGAGAACTGCTGCCAGGGGCAGGGGAGACCCCTTTCGTCCACCAAATGCGGCGGGGCGTTCGGTCCGCCAGGGGCCGGAGGACTGCCTCCGATCCGCCCGGGGAGGCGCGGCTGTCGTCCATGAGAGGGTGGAGGAGTGGCCGAGGACCAAGCTACGGCGTATCAGAGAACCGGTGAGTAAAATGTTGTTTTTTTTTCTCTCTCTCTCCTCTTTCTTTCCCGCTGCCACTCTGCGTTGGCCTTTCCCTCTCTTTTTAAATATTATTTATATAATCTTAAGTTGGTACCGGCACTATTAAGGCTGATTAAGCCCGAGAGGGATAAGGCCGACCGGAGACGGCAATGTGTCAGAGAGAGAGAGAGTTATGGACAGCTGTCTGACACCTGTGTGTTTGTGCTTTTGTTTCAGTTTATAATTCAAATATTATTTATATTATCAAGCCGGTTCTCGCCTCCTCCTTTCCATTGATGTGTTACAGTACACTTAAGCTTTTCTTCCCAATAAAGTTTGCCCATTTGATCCTATTATTAAAAAAAGTCCACTAGAAAACAGAAGACGATTTTGTCCAACTTTTATTTAAAGCATGTCCACTGATTTTTTGGCATGTATATATGTACTTGCATCAAAGATAAAAAAAAATAAGGGGCCTGGGTAGCTCAGCGAATACTGACACTGACTACCACCCCTGGAGTCACGAGTTCAAATCCAGGGTGTGCTGAGTGACTCCAGCCAGGTCTCCTAAGCAACCAAATTGGCCCGGTTGCTAGGGAGGCTAGAGTCACATGGGGTAACCACCTCGTGGTCGTGATTAGTGGTTCTCGCTCTCAATGGGGCGTGTGGTAAATTGTGCGTGGATCGTGGAGAGTAGCATGAGCCTCCACATGCTGTGATTCTCCACGGTGTCATGCACAATGAGCTACGTGATAAGATGCGCGGATTGACGGTCTCAGAAGCGGAGGCAACTGAGACTTGTCCTTCGCCACCCAGATTGAGGTGAGTAACCGCGCCACCATGAGGACCTACTAAGTAATGGGAATTGGACATTCCAAATTGGGAGAAAAAGGGGATAAAAAAAAAAAAGTCTAATTCACTCTATCAACAAAATATAATAAATAAAAAAATTATAAATAAATAAATACAATTTATATGTAACCTGCATATTTAAATAATTAAAATTAAAGATGACTAACTAATTTCCAAACCAAAGTATATATATTCATGATGATCTTTTAATGTTTGTTGTAATGTGTCGTGTACCATAATTTAATCGTGATTAATCTCAGAATGAATTAGTTCAAATGTTTTAATCGATTCACAGCCCTAATTTAAAGCAGTAACAGCAGTGTCCTGCAGTAAGACATACAATACTTAATCTATTGAACAACTTAACATTTTATCCTAATTATTACACATGCAGTTATGACTTAATTAACTGAACAACAACAGGGAATATTTCTTTTTGACTAAATTAATTTGTCGCACTGCAGGACTATTTAAGTGAAAAGCATGAAGCTAATTAAAAAATGGTGAAAAATGTAACATAGACAGTGGTCAGAGCACCTAAAATATACAGTACACTTACAAGTATACACTATCCATAAAAATGTCAACCTACAATCTTGATTAGAGGTCGACCAATAGTGGATTTTGCCGATACCAATAACTAAGGTGGTGGAAAAGACTGTTAACCGATTAATCGGCCGATAATTTTAAAAATGCGGATTTATAGAACGTTAATAAAATTTCTTAGTCTTTCATTACTACGAGGGCCACAGACAAGGAGGCTACAAGAGTTAAAAAAGGATAAAACCCCAGATGCAGTTTTTTGTTTAACCAAAATCCCAATAATAACCAAAAAATGAAGATGTGGAGCATAAATCTGGACTTTAAACTATAAACAAGCCCAAAACACACAGGGGACTCTTATTTTGAAATGACGGAGACTTGGCTCTGTTACAATGCTCTATATTTTATTTAATTTTTTCTCCCTTTTTCTCCCAAATTTGGAATGCCCAATTCCCAATGCGCTCTAAGTCCTCGTGGTGGCGTTGTGACTCGCCTCAATCCGAGTGGCGGAGGATGAATCTCAGTTGCCTCTGCGTCTGAGACCATTAATCCGCACATCTTATCACGTGGCTTGTTGAGCGCGTTATCGCGGAGACCTAGCGCTTCACGCTACCCCATGTGACTCTACCCTCCCTAGCAACCGGGCCAATTTGGTTGCTTGGGAGACCTGGCTGGAGTCCCTCAGCACGTCCTGGATTTGAACTCGCGACTCCAGGGGTGATAGTCAGCGTCTTTACTCGCTGAGCTACGCAGGCCCCCACAATGCTCTATATTTAAGTATTTAGTATTTCCCAAAATAAGCTTTTTTTTTTTTTTTTTTTTTAGCTTATATATTCACCAGATGAGGTTTAGTGAGGAATAAAGTTTACTATTATTTACAAAATATGAAGTTGGAGATGTGATGTATGTGCTGATGGAGCACGTTTCTATATAGTCGCAATTTTCTTTGCATGCTCTACCTTTAATTCAGAACACTTTTTATCTAATCAAAAAAGCAAAATATCCATTAAAGTGAGGATAAAATTATATTGTCAATGATTAAAGATTCACTTTTAGAGCCCGCTATTATACTGTAGAACCAAGCCGTTCTAATGGTAGAATCCTCCGGAGGACAAACATAGAGAAATAAAAATAATAATGAAAAACAAATATGCCTCGATTTTTGCCGATAACCTATAGTTTAAAAAGCAACTATCGGCACCGATTAATCGGTAAAACCGATATGTCGGTCTACCTCTAAGCTTGATGTTGGCATGTTATCTGTAAACTACCCTTATATATATTAGCATAGAAATATTTACACTCATGCTCACACAGACACACCTGTAAGCTGAGACTGGGTTTGGTGTTTGCATCAAATATCCTGCGGATGCTCTCAGCTGCACTGTGCTCTTCTCCGTAACAATTTTACACCCGTCCGACACCTCCGCGATATGCCGTGCACACGCCTCAATAAATTTAAGGTCAGCGGCACGACCCTTGCCCATTCCGTATGTCTTAGTGGGGGTGTTTACCTGAGAGAGAGAGAGAAATCAGGGTCAGTGGATAGACCTTTGAGTTGCACTCAAAGAAATGAAGATCTGCTTCTTTAATGGCAGAGTCGATGTCTGTGGAGAAGAAGAGGTTCTTGCCACAGCATGACAGCACCACCTCATTCAGACCCGACTATAACAGCACAGAGAAGAAATAGGGGCATTCATCATAACTTAGGCTATACGATGCCACGCATAGACTTCATTAAAAAAAATTTTATTAGATAAATCAGCTTGACACTGACAGAAATAAACACGAGCATTTCAGAAAGTTAACAGTCTACTGTAAGGCTCTCATGGCATCATTACCTCATAGATGGGCAGAGTATCAGAGTTCCAGGCTTTGATCCGGGATTCATTAATGTCCACTACTGTTATTGTAATCTCGGGACACATGCTGGCAATAACACTACATGTCGGTCCACCAACATATCAAGCGCCTATACAGCAAATCTTTTTAATCTGAAACATCTGAGAGGAGAGGTAGATGAAGTCATAGATAGGAGAAAGTCCCTTCAAGTGCATAATAATTTTAATCAAATTTGCTCATAAATGATCTGTCTTTTATTATCAAGAGCTCTGAGGGCAATTCATCAAAGGGATCATTGGGGAGGTATCATATTACTTTTAAAAGTAACGTTTATGGCTCTGCTTTAAAACTTTATTCAACCATTCTGATTCATAATCATCAGTGTTGGGTAAGTTACTCTAAAAAAGTAATTAATTACTAACTACTAATGACATCTTCTACATTGTAATTAGATTACTGTACTAATTACTCTGTCTTAAAAGTAATTGCATTACTTATTATTACTAATTACTTTCTAAAACTGTGATTAACCTCAACAATAAATACAAGGATAGACAAGAAACTGTTCTTTTAATTCTTTCAAATAAATTATATAAAATCAAATAAATTATTCATGAACTGACCAAAGAATTTAAAGGGGCAGCGTAAAATTAGAAAATATATATTTTAACATTAGACGTTAAATTTTGATTTTAAATTCACTATTGTTTTATATATAGTCTCTATACAGTATTTAACGCAATTACATCAGAAGTAACTGTAATTAAATTACTGAAAAAGTAAGAGTAATCCCTTACTTTTTCAATGAAAAAGTAGTTTAATCACAGTAATTAATTAGTGACCCTGGCCACTTGAAAGGAATATTTCGAGTCAAAATCTGTCCGTGTTCAATACAAGTTAAGCTCAATTGACAGCATTTGTGGCATAATGTTGATAACCACTAAAATAATTTCGAAATATTTAAAACTATTGATTTTGGGTTGTTGTTTATAAGTACAGAAGCAATATATTTTAAGTTTATTGCAAAATATCCCGATATGTACAAATATATAAGTAGTTTAAGGGTGAAGGGAGACTGACTCGATTACATCATTCACAGTGCGTCATGGAAGTGGGCAGCACGTTTCGCGGGCTTCGTTGGCTGCGGTTCTCTGATTGGTGGATCCTTCTCTGATGTACCATGGGTAATGTAGTTGTTTACCATGAATTCCGCTATCAAACACGATTTTTAAACAATAAAGTTGAGATAGCGCAGATGGATGGCTTCAACGGAAGCATATACCATCGATGAACAACCTCGTAGCTCACAGTATATCTGTCTTTAAAGGTTTATAAGTTATCGTTGAAAATCAATTCATCTATGGGATAAATGAATGGGATTTTTCCTTCCAGAACCAGACTGTTGCACTCATTAGCCTCCCGAGAGCGTTCCAAAGATGACCAACAGTGGACTGACTTGCTAGAAAGTCTTTGGTTACCATGAGGCACTTACAATGGAAGTCAATGGGGCCAATATGTAAACATCATAATACTCACTCTTTCAAAAGAATACCCACAAGATGTAAACAATATGCACGTTAATTATGATTTTAGTGTGATAAAATTGCTTACTAGCCTTTTCTGTGTAAAGTTATTGCCAATTTTATTGACAATGTAAAACGACTGTAAACCCTAATATGGTCGTTATAAAGCTAAACAACTTTACAGCTCAGATATCACAAGAGATTTAACAAAATAATTAAATTGCTTTTTTTTTAAATTATAAGCAACACACTTCTGCTTTTACACCCTCCAAGAATTGGACCCATTCACTTCCATTGTAAGAGCAACCCAGATTTTGCTTTAAAGGTAAATAATGTTGTCAGAAAATGCTGTCAATTGAAAACGACTTGTATTGAATCCAGCATATTCTTATAACTTGAGGAAGTGCAAACAGTCTACTACTGAGTATGATTTAAAATGAACAACTTACATTTTATAGACCCAAAGAGTTAGCTCTTACAGTTTGGTCTATTTAAGCATGCTCATAAAAACATGGCATAAATGTTTGACTTTTAATGGGACTTTTCATTTGACATAGATTTTGTTACCATAAAACGCCAAGTGTGGAGGAACGTAGAAGTTTCATTAGGCAATCAAATGACTGGAAAGTCTCAAAGACATAATATCAGAGGAAAGCGTCAAAGCCCATCTGTGGAAAAGATTAATGGTCAGTTCGATGCAGAAATTACTCTTTGGAATAAGACTCATTCCAACTCCGTCAAACTGAGTTATTATGGAAGAGACTTTACTACCATCCACAAATATTCCAGTTAAAAAATAAAAAGACATACAGGAATGTTATAGTTGTTTTTCATTTGAAATTTGAAGTAACCAAAAGTGCATAGTTCAAGCCCCTTTTTACAGAGCAAATTCATTAGAACAGTGTACATTGACAGAATTAAATAATCATGCCCCGAAACCACCACGTTTATGCCCAGATCTATCCAGAAATTATCAGTTAATCAATCAGCCATTATTATGGCAACTTGGATACTATACTGTAACATTAAGACATTTTCGCATGACTGAAGAAACAACAGCATGTTCTCAGTCTTTGGTATTTTTGTGAAGCATCACTTACTGTTTAAATAACAATTTAAGGTTGCCACAGCCAAAGTGCTACAGTTGGTACGTTTGCCTTTGAGTCATCCCAAAACAAGCATCTCTTAAAATGGATTACTCTCCTTTTTCATGTAAGTAACTTACCAATTTGCTGTTTTTTTGTTGTTGTTTTTTCTCTCCCCTTTTTCTCCCAATTTGGAATGCCCAATTCCCACTGCTTACTAGGTCGACATGGTGGTGCGGTTACTCACCTCAATCCGGGTGGCGGTGGACAAGTCTCACTTGCCTCCGCTTCATTGACCGTCAATCTGCGCATCTTATCACGTGGCTCGTTGTGCATGACACTGCAGAGACTCACAGCATGTGGAGGCTCATGCTACTCTCCGCGATCCACGCACAAATTACCACGCGCCCCATTGAGAGCGAGAACCACTAATCATGACCACGAGGAGGTTACCCCATGTGACTCTACCCTCCCTAGCAACCGGGCCAATTTGGTTGCTTAGGCGACCTGGCTGGAGTCACTCAGCACACCCTGGTTCGAACTCGCGACTCCAGGGGTGGTAGTCAGCGTCAATACTCGCTGAGCTACCCAGGCCCCCCAATTTGCTGTTTTAATAACTATAGCTACATGAATAGAATGATTCATGAGCAAACATCTCTGA